>NC_082715.1:141228523-141528523 GCF_030144855.1 Hypanus sabinus | reverse complement strand
TTACTGTCGCCTTCCTGTCAGCTTGAATCAGTGGCCATTCTCCTCCGACCTCTCTCTTTAACAAGGCATTTTCTTCCACAGGATTGCCACTTTCTGGATATTTCTCTGTTTTTCGCACCATTTCTGTACATTCTAGAGCAGGGGTTGTCAACCTGGTATCCACAACCCCTCAGTTAATAGGAGGGGTCCATGACATTAAAAAAAAAATTGGGAACCCCAGCCTTAGAGAGTGCTGTGCATGAAAATCCCATGAGATCAGCAGTTTCTGAGGTACTTAAATCATCCCAAGTGACACCAACATTCATTCCACGGTCAAAGTCACTCAGATCATATGTTCCTCATATCATATCCTCATCCTGATGTTTGGTCTGAACAATAACTGAACCTCCAGGCCATTTCTGCATGCTTTTATGACAGTTGCTGTCACGATTGGCTGGTTACTTACATTAAAGAGCAGGTGTACCTGATGAAATGGCGACTGAGTGTAAAACTAAAAGATTTTGTAGAATTGTTGCAAGAGGGGAGGGGAAGTGGGATTAGTTAAATTGCTTTCTATCAGAACAAGTATGGATGCGTTGGGCCAAATGGCTCCGTGCCATAATTAACTAGTCAATGACACTGAAATATCAACATTGTATTCTATTCTTAAAAATAAAGATGTATCCAAGTAGGATACTTCAAAATAAAAATGAAAAACACTTGGTGTTTCTCTGTATGCCATGTTTATGAAGTATTTCACAGACCAACAACTCTGAAATAGATGTCTCAATCAGGATTATTTTAAACCAGATAAGTGTAACGGGTGCACTTTTATTAATAACCTTCATCTGGCACATGGTGGGAACCCTGATTACATTTCACACTCTCAAGTTTCCTTGCCTTCATAGAAAAAAAATTGACAACTTGCTTTCGTCAACTGCAACCCAATGGTGTGATATCTGTTAACATGGCTACATTTTATAGGGTCACCCATCCTGTTGCCAAAGGTAGATCAGGAACTGACCCACCCTTCCTGCCGTCCTATTCTATCCGATCTCACCGTTACAGCGGACCCAACCAGAAAGGCGGCAGGCAATTCTCCTTTGGCCCTCGGGCGATGCCCTCCACAGATTTAATCATCACAGGGAAGGCAGGTCTGAACTGCAACTCCCTCCTCACATCAGGAAACTGCACTCACTACCATGTCCCTGTGCCAGGCTGCTTGCATCCTCTCCTACTCCCAGGGAGCTGTATTCCCTCCACTCCACCCCCTGGGGATTTGCGCCCTAATCCTCTCCACTCCCTTTCTCACCTCGGGAAGCTGTACCCACTACCATGTTCTTGTTCCAACCTGGTAGCACACCCTCCTATCTCCAGGAAGCTGCACTCATTCCTCTCCACCCCACTCCCCAGAGATTTGCACCCTCCTCCTCACCTCAGGAAGCTGTACCCACTACTGTGTTCCTGTTCCAGGCCGATTGCAACTCCTTATACACCCAGGGAGCTGCACTCCCTCCTCTCCACCCCCTGGGGAATTGCAACCTCCTCCTCTCCCTGGGGAGTTGCCCCCCCCCCCCACTTTCTCACCTCGGGAAGCTGTACCCCACTGCCACGTTCTAGTTCCAGACTGGTTCCTACCCCGCAGGGAGCTGCACTCCTTCCTCTCCACCTCCTGGGGATTTGCGCCCTAATCCTCTCCACTCCCTTTCTCACCTCGGGCAGCTGTACCCACTACCGTGTTCCCGTTCCAGGCCTGTTGCACCCCCTCCTCGCCACCCCCTACGGATTTGCACCCCCACTCCTCCCCCCTTTATCACCTGGGGAAGCTGCACCCCTTCTTCCCTCCCTCTAACCGACCCCCGGGCAGGTGCACCTCCTCCACCGCAGGGAGCTGAGACCCCCCACCCCCACCCCAATCCCACTGATTAAATTACTGGGGATCCTTCCCTCCATGAGCCCTTGTCCCACTACACGGGCAGCCTCCTGTCCCTCTAGGGCAGGGGAGGGGAGTGAGAGGCCGAGCCCTCGGCCACCAACAGCGAAAGCTCCATGGAGACTCAGGGTCCCGCGGGGCGGAGGCGGTTCCACGGCTGGACGGGCCCCGGTTCATCGGGCTGAGCCGGAGTGGGGCGAAGGAGATTTTACCCTCATCTCCAGCCGGAGGGGTATTGTTTTACGGGGGTGGGAGTTATTACTTTCCACAACCTCCGCTAGGCACGGTGCGTGAGGGCATTGGGAGATGGGGGGGGGGGGGTTCATTCACCTCGGCGACGGCGAGTGAGCGCTGAGGATTCGCGGATGTTTTTCACTCACCTCCCCTGAAAAGGGGGAAAAGGAGAGCGCGCTGCGTCGCGGGATCGGCTCCGGTTTTTCACTCACCACCCTCGGCGGCCGCTCCGAATCCGCGCTCCGGACCGATCAATATGGCGCCGGCACCGCCGACCCGGAAGCAAAACCCAGTCTCCAGGCCCCAGGCCCCAGGCCCTGAACTCCCTCCTCCTCAGCTTCCCCGGGCCTCACGCCGGGAGCGCTACCGATTCCGACACACCCGTCTGATTCCGTGACCCCGCTCCCCCCAGAGGTCGGGGCAGAGGGGGTGACGGGGAGGGGCGGGGGGTGACGGGGAGGGGCGGGGGGCAGAGGGGGTGACGGGGAGGGGCGGGGGGCAGAGAGGGGGAGGGGTGGGGGCAGAGGGGGTGAGGGGGAGGGGCGGGGGGCAGAGGGGGTGAGGGGGAGGGGCGGGGGGCAGAGGGGGTGAGGGGGAGGGGCGGGGGGCAGAGGGGGTGACGGGGAGGGGCGGGGGGCAGAGAGGGGGAGGGGTGGGGGCAGAGGGGGTGGGGAGGGGCGGGGGGCAGAGGGGGTGAGGGGGAGTGCTGGGGACGGGGGGGGACAGAGGGGGTGAGGGGGAGGGGCGGGGACAGAGGGGTTGACGGGGAGGGGCGGGGGGCAGAGGGGGTGAGGGGGAGGTGCTGGGGACAGGGGGAGGGGACAGAGGGGGTGAGGGGGAGGGGAGGGGACAGAGGGGGTGAGGGGGAGGGGCGGGGACAGGGGGTGAGGGGGAGGGGCGGGGACAGGGGGAGAGGGGAAGGGCGGGGGACAGGTGGAGAGGGTGAGGGGCAAGGGGTTAGGGGAGGGGCAAGAGGGAGGGTGAGCAGGGTTGAGGGGTGGAGGTGGGGAGCGGGGTCGACGTGCGGTGGGGAGGGGTGGGCTGAAATTGGGAGGGGTTCAGGGGTGGGTGGAGCAGATTAGGGGGCAAGGGGACGTGGAAAAGGGGAGGGAGCAGTGGTGCAGGGTTAAGGGGTGGGAGGGGGGGCAAGGGGTGAGAGTGGGGGGAGGGGTTAAGGGTTGGGAGGGGAGGGGTGTAAGAGTGGGAGTAGGGGCCAAGGGTGGTGGGGGGCAGTGGGAGGTGAGGTGAGGGATAGGGTGGGGGAATAGTATAGAGGAGAAGGGAGAAGAGGACTGGGATGGCGGAAGGAGTAGGAAGAGGGGGTGGAGAGCTGTAAGGAGTTGGGTTTGGCGAGGGAGTAAGGGGAAGGGGCGGGGAAGAAGATAGGGTGGAGAGGAGGGGATGGGGAGGAGGATGGGAGTAGGGGTGGGGAGGGAGTGGAGGAAGAAGGGGAGGTGGGGAGGAGAGGGAGTAATGGGAAAAGGGAATGGAGGGGAGGGGAAGAGGGAATGGAGGAGGTAAAGGGGAGTGGAGGAGTTGGTATAATGGGATTGAGGGTAGATGAGGCAGTATTGAGGGTAGGGAGGAGAGGGAAGTGAGGGCAGAGAGTAGAGGGGAGGGGTAGTGGCAGTAAGAGTGGGTATGGGGGCATTGAGGCTGGGGAGAGAGCAGGGGAGTGAAGGGAGGGGAGGGGGATCTGGACAGGAGTGAGGGTAGAGAGTAGGAGGGGAGGGAGGGAGTGAGCGAGCGGGGAAGTTTTGTTCACTCTGTTATAGGAAAGATATAGTTCAACTGGGAACAGTGCAGAGAACTATTGCACTGTACAGCTGCCACAAACAATAAATCTCACGACGTTTGCCATCGATGATTAACCTGATTCTGATTGACGATTTAGGGGGATGTTACCAGAACTAGAAAAACTGGAATTGGTTTATTGTTGTCAGTTGTACTGAGACACAGTGAAAATCTCTACACAGATCAAATCTTTACACTATGCTACAAGATCATGCAAGATAAATGGTAGCAGAACACACAATAAAGTGTTAAAAGCTACAGACAAGTGCAGTGTAGGGAGGCAATAAGGTGCAAGATCACCAAGAGTTAGACTGTGAGGCCGGACATTCATCCTAGGGAACCATTCGATAGTCACAGTGGGCCTGCAAAATAAGGAGAGGATGTCTTGTCAATTCCTTGGAGCATAGGGGAATAGGGGTGACCCTCATAGAAATGTTTACAATAATGAGAGGCATGGATAAAGTGGGTGATAACTGCCTTTTCTCCCAGGTTAGGTGAGTTCAAATCTATAGTGTATAGGTTTATGGTGAGGGGGGAAAGATCTAAAAGGGACACAAGGAGCATCTTTTTCATGCAGAATGAGATAGTTATATAGGTTGAGCTGCCAGAAGAAGTGGTTGAAGCAGGTGTAGTATAATCTATGAAGCTCTTGGATAGGTAGATGAAGTGAGGGGCCTGGAGGGATATGGGCAAACGGCAGGAAGTTTGGACTAGCTAACAGAGCATGTGGTCTGCATTGACTAGTCAGAAACCTATGATACAGTCAGAAACATCTGTAATAGCTGTGCAAAATTCCGCCAGGAAGGCTCCGGTGACTTGACCATTGCCCTGGGCAGCAATAGGTGTCAGGTTTCCAAATTGAAGAATTCTTGACATAATAGCTCATTTGCGTTCTGTCTCTGCAGAATGTAGTTTGGTAGCGATGCCTTAACGTGTGGGGCAGACTCAACGAAATCTAAAAATCCAGTCAGAAGTATTAGCTGTGGTTTGCTGGTTTTACTCTGATGCCAACACAGCGTAACGCTCTACAGTGGCAGCAGTAAGAACAGGGTTCAATTCTGTAAGGAGTTTGCAGTTTTGCTGCTGGAAGAATGGCATCTCTTGCAGACCTCGCCCAGTGCATCCTGGGTTGTGCTGGTCATCGACTTAAATCACACATTTCACAGTATGTTTCGCAATACGTGTGACAGTTTATACTGTATTGAGTAGAAAGTTTTGGAATAAATTTAGAGAAGTTTCAGTGTAATTTTAAAAAGAAGATGGAAAATGAGGTGTTAAATTGGTACCTCATTTGCTCTCACATGGCACAATCTGAGAAAGGACAAAGTTCAAAGACAAGAGATTCTGGAAATCCAGAGTAACACACACAAAATGCTGGAGGAACTCATCAGATCAGGCAGTATCTATGGAGGGGAATAAACGGTTAACGTCTTGGGCTGAGATGCTTCATCAGGACTGGAAAGGTGGGGGGGGGGGGGGTAGAAGCCAGAATAAGAAGGTGGGGGTAGGTGAAGAAGGACAAGCTGGAAGGGGATTGGTGAAGCCAGGTGGATGGGGAAGGAAATGAAGTTGGGAGGTAGGTGGAAAAGGGAAAGGACTGGAGTTTTCCAGTAGTGTTGTCTGCACCTATAATACTTAACTTTAACAATATTTAACCCTCAAGCATTTTTTAATTAAGAATCTTCATATTCTCACAGGGATTATCTTTAAAACTGTGAAGCTTGTGAACAGGAAAATTCAATGTCATTGCTACAAAATAATATCGATCACAAACAGAAACATAAAAGACCATGAAACAGAAAAGCTACATTCCCATAGTTTCACATTGTAGCAGAAAGTATTTCCTGCATGGAATGACCTCACATACAAAACAGGACATATTTCATTGATTGTTAGCAAAAGAAAATCTGCAGTGCTGGAAATCCGAGCAACGCATGTCAAAATGCTGGAAGAACTCAGCAGGCCAGGCAGCATCTGTGGAAAAGACCGGGCTGGGACCTGGTCCTGATGAATGGTCTCGGCCTAAAACATCAACTGTTAACTCTCTTCCATAGATGCTGCCTGGCCTGCTGAGTTCCTCCCGAATTTTGTGTGTGTTGATTTCCTTTATACACATATTTTCCATACCTCTAAAACATTCTCAAATCTTATTGAAAGAAACATCTTGAAACCATTTGACTATAAGTAGGCCTGGGCTTGACTGAATTGGACATGGATCACTCAATGAAGTTAAAATAAACTGATCAGAATATATAAGATTCAAGATTGTTATTAATGTCATTTCCAGTGCACACGTTAAGAAGAACAAAATAACTGTTACCCCAGATCTGATCCAGCACAATAAGATAGAGGACAATAATATTTAAAAACAATAAATATAAATACACATAATAGCTTATATACCCAGGACATCTTCAAGGAGCGGTGTCTCAGAAAGGCAGCATCTATTATTAAGGACCTCCAGCACCCAGGGCATACCCTTTTCTCACTGTTACCATCAGGTAGGAGGTACAGAAGCCTGAAGGCATACAATCAGCGATTCAGGAACAGCTTCTCCCCCTCTGCCATCCGATTCCTAAATGAATATTGAACCCATGAACATTACCTCACTTTTTTAATATATATTATTTCTGGGATTTTTTGCATGATTTTTAATCTATTCAATATTTGCATACTTAATTGATTTACTTTATTATTATTATTTTCTTCTACAAACGTTTGTATATTGTTTATTGCATTGAACTGCTGCTGCTAAGTTAACAAATTCAACGACACATGCTGGTGATAATAAACACAACTCTGATTCTGATACGTAGATTAATTGTATGTCCATAACATGATGCTTGTGCACAGGAGGGCCTGTATATGAGGTGACTTATAACCATATAAAAATTACAACATGGAAACAGGCCATCTCGGCCCTTTTAGTCTGTGCCGAACGCTTACTCTCATGAACTTAATGAGAGTTGGCATAAGTGCCTTCGAGCAGTAGAGAGGCATGGACAGTTTCTGGTTGCCATACAAACCACAGTAAAATTCAAAGTAAATTTATTATCAAAGCACATATATGTCACTATGTACTACCCTGAGATTAATTTACAGTAAATACAAAGAAATGCAGTAGAATCGATTAAAACTGCACACAAAGTCTGACAAACAAAAAATGACAAAAAGTAATCAATACCTCTAGGTGAGAAAGAAATAGATATAAAAAATACATATTTTTAAATTTCACACAAAACAAAATCTGCAGATGCTGGAAATCCGAGCAATGGACACAAAATCTTGGAGGAACTCAGCAGGCCAGGCAGCATTTATGGTAAAGACTTTGGCAGGACTGGAGAAAAAAAGCTGAGGAGCAGATTTAAAAGGTTGGGGGAGGAGGGGAGGGAGAAACACAAGGTGATGGGTGAAACCTGAAGGGGGAGGGGATGAAGTGAAGAGCTGGGATGGTGATTGGTGAAAGAGACAGAAGGCCATGGAAGAAAGGAAGGGGTGGAGGAGCACCAGAGGGAGGTGATGGGCGGGCAAGGAGATAAGGTGAGAGAGGGACAAGGGGATGGGAAATGGTGAAGTGGGGTGGAGGCATTTCTGGAAGTTTGAGAAACCGATGTTCATGCCATCAGGTTGGAGACTACCCAAACGGAATATAAGGTGTTGTTCCTCCAACCTAAGTGTGGCCTCGTCACAACAGTGGAGGTACGTTCAAGGTTTGTGATCAGTGATAGTGAGACCAACCTTTATTGTGCATTCCTGCTTTCTCTTGAAATGACAAACATGTTAGACCTTGTCAGACAGCAATAAAGAGTAAACCACATAGCTGTGGGTCTGGAACTGTACAAGCCAGGCCAAGCAAGAACAGTAAATTGTAAATATTAGAGATTAGCTTTATTTGTCGCATGTTCATTGAAACCTACGGCAGAATATGTCACCAGCATCAAATCAGCGAGGGTTCTGCTGGGGCCAGCCCACAAGTGTCACCACACTTCCAGTGTTAACATAGTACCGGAACTTAATAACTCTAGCCTGTCTGACTCTAGAATGTGAGAGGAAACTCACATAGTCACAGGGAAAACATACAAGCTCCTTACAAACAGTGGTGGGCAAAGAACCCTGAACTTAGAGCTGGTGCTGTAATAGAGTTACATGGTTTGCCAAGTGACCATGCTACTCTAAAGGACAATATGAGTTTGTATAATATTCTATAGCTTTATGGTTGCCAATATCATGACCAGTTTCTCTTTTAAAATGCCATTATGTGAATGAGCAATGCAAAAAAAAAGTGGAATTCATACTAAACAATAAATATGAAGACCAAATCTGAGTTAAACATCATGTTAAAACATAAACCAGAAGCTTCAGCACTCCAGGTTCTTTTTTTCCATTGAGGTGTTAAAAGGTAGTGTGCTTCCCTCCATTGTACAAGTTTCCTCATAAATATTAGCTTGTCTATTATCATTTTCATCACTAAGTGAGCTGTAACAAACAGAAAACATTCCTCTGTAATTGTTGGAAGCCAAAGTTCAAAGTATATTTATTATCAAAGTACATATATGTCACCACATACACAAGAGATTGAACAGATGCTGGAAATCCAGAGCAACACACACACAAAATTCTGGAGTAACTCAGCAGGTCAGGCAGCATCTCCGGAAATCAAAAAACAGACGACATTTGAGATTGAGACCCTCAATCAGGATTCCTCCAGCATTTTGTGTATAATCCATAAGATTGTAAGATGTCCATTTGGCCCATCGAGTCTGCTTTGTTTTTCCACTGTGGCTGGTATATTATCTGTGTCAATCCCATTCTCCTGCCTTCTCTCCATAAGCTGGACTAATCAAAAAACTATCAACCTCCGCCTTAATTGTTTGGCCTCCACAGGCCCATAGCAATGAATCCCACAGACTCACTACCCTCTGCTAAAGAAATCTCTCCTCATCTCTGTTCTAAATGGCTGTCCCTCTTTTCTGAGGCTGTGCCCTCTGGTCCTAGACACACCCACTATGGAAAATATCCTCTCCACATCCAGTCTGTCTAGGGCCTTTCAATATTCAAAAAGAGATCTCCCATCATTCTTCAGCAAATACAGGTCCGGAGCCATCAAACACTCCTCATACATTAACACTTTCATTCCCAGAATTATTCTAATAAACCTCCTTTGGATCTTCTCCTATGCCAGCATATCTTTTCTTAAATAAGGGGCCCAAAACTGCCCACAATACCTCAAGCATGGGTTGACAAAAGCTTTATAAAGCCTCTGTTCTTATATTCTAGTCCTCTCAGAATGAATTGTAATACCAAAGTACATACACTTCTCTACACTAAAAACCATCTTCCACTTCTTTGCCCATTCTCCCTTTCTGTCCATCTGTAGACTCCCTGTTTCCACCGCACTACCTTCCCTCCACAGGCCTTTGTATCATCTTCAAACTTGGCAGCAAAGCCATCAATTCCATCATCCAAATTATTGACATAAAACATAAAAAGAAGCAGCCTCAACACTAACCACTGTGGAACACCAGTAGTCACTGGCAGCCAGTCAGAAAAGGCCCCCTTTATCCCATTCTTTGCCTCCTGCTAGTCAGCCAATGTTCTTTCCTAGCTAGTATTTTTCTTGTAATACCATGGGTTCTTATCTTAATTAGCAGCCTCATGTATGGCATTTTGTAAAAGGTCTTCTGAAAATCCAAGTAATCTACATTCACTGACTCTCCTTTGTCTATCCTACCTGTTACTTCCTCAAATAATTCCAACAGATTTGTCAAGCAAGATTTTCCCTTAAGGAAATCATGTTGACTTTGGCCTATTTTATCACATGCCTCCAATTACTGTATCCCAAAATCTCATCCTTAATAATGGACTGTAACATCTTTCCAGCCACTGAAGTCAGGCTAACTGGCCTATAATTTCCTATCTTCTGCCTTCCTCCCTTCTTAAACAGTGGAGTGACATTTGCAATATTCCAGTCCTCCAAAACCATTCCAGAATCTGGTGATTCTTAAAAGATCATTACTAATGCCTCTACAAGCTCTTCAGCTATCTCTTTCAGAACCCAATGGTGTAGTCCATCTGGTCCAAGTGGCTCATCTACCTTCAGACATTTCAGTTTCCCAAGCACCTTCTCCCTAGTAATAGCAACTGCAATCATTTCTAACCCCTGACACTCTTGAACTTCTGGCATACTGCTAGTGTCTTCCACAGTGAAGGGAGACTGACACAAAACACTTAAATTCATCCAGCTTTTCTATGTTTCCCATTACCATCTCTCCAGTATCATTTTCAATATTCACCCTTGCCTCTCTTTTACTTTTTATATATCTGAAGAAAGTCTTTTGTATCCTCCTTTATATTATTGGCTAGCAGACCTTCATATTTCATCTTCTTTCTTTATGGCTCTTTTAGTTGCCTTTCCTTGGTTTTTAAAAGCTTCTCACTAATGTTTGCTATATATGCCCTCTCTTTCCTTTTTTCTGCCATGGTTGTCTGAGTACTGTGCTCAGTTCTGGTCACCTCACTACAGGAAGGATGTGGAAACTATAGAAAGGGTGCAGAGGAGATTTTGGATTGGGGAGGATGCCTTATGAACATAGGTTGAGTGAACGGGGCCTTTTCTCCTTGGAGTGACAGAGGATGAGGGGTGTCCTGATAAAGGTGTATAAGATGATGAGAGGCGTTGATCATGTGGATAGTCAGAGGCTTTTTCCCAGGGCTGGAGTGGTTGCCACAAGAGGACACAGGTTTAAGGTGCTGGGGAATATGTCCAGAGGAGATGTCAGGGGTAAGTTAACTTTTCTATGCAGAGAATGGTGAGTGCACAGAATGGGCTGCCGGCAATTGTGGTGGAGGCAGATACAATATGGTCTTTTAAGAGTCTCTTGGATAGGTACATGGAGCTTAGAAAATAGAGGGCCATGGGTAACCCTAGGTAATCTCTAAAGTGGATGTTCAGCACAGCATTGTGGGCCAAAGGGCCTGTAATGTGCTGTGGGGTTTCTATGTTCTATCATTTTGTCTTATATATTTCCATTTTATTTTACCATTACCAAGTAAGAATCAGATTTAACTATTTCCTAACAGAAAGGTAAACTGTTACACTTCTGGGCAGAATACTTGTCACCATCGCAAACCTAATAAACATTTTACAGCATCAACCTACATATATTTATGCAACAATGTACTGAAGACGTTGGAAATCTACCTGTTAGAAGTATTCAGTGGGATCCTTGAGATGTGGAATATTAGGTTCAGGTCTATGACCTAAAGCCCAAAGTATTGTTGCTACCTTTCTCTCTACATGCTTTTCATAGCATTTTATATAATTGCACACAGAAATTGGAGTAAACTCTGAGAATGATAGATAAACTGAGCTGGCCTGCTCCCCCAGAATAACTGCTTGCTGTCTTCCCACAATAACCTAGATCAGATGCTGAGGACTTGGACCCCTGTACTCCAAAGTCCAACAGTGTAACCAGAATCATTTGGTTACATAACAGAGGACCCTCCCCAAAGGTATAATTACAATTTGGTCTTTGGTAAATATAAAATTTCAGAATCAGGTTTATTATCACTGACATATATCATGAAATTTGTTGTTTTGTGGCAGCAGTAAGAGCAATACATAGAGATCCGTCAGCGAGGGAAAGAAGCTGTACCTGATATGTTGAGTGTCTGTCTTCAGGCGTGTACCTCCTCATTGATAGTAATGAGAAGAGTTGCCATTAATTTTAATAGCTTTGGCATTTGGGCATACTTAAATTACAAGTTAAAAGATGACAATAAAAGTTTAATGATGTAAAAATCATGTAAGAACAACAAAAATTAAGAAGTATCCATAGTCTTCTTTGCAAAATGAACAGATTACCTTTGTCTTTAGCCTATAATCCCTCCTGATATATAAAAAAGTCTTGATTTCTCAGACAGGCTGGGTTCTGAGACTCAGCATGATGTCCAGAGGCAGCGTGAACAGATGGATCTTACCTGAGACTTCCAAGTTTCACAGTTCATGTATGGAAGTTCAGAACATATTTAATGTCAATAGCTGAATGATGGGCTCTATGAATGGATTTCTTAGCAACTCAGTATAATCCAGCCAAACATGGCAGTAAATACAATTATAAATACACATTATAATTAAAGTTACTGTAATGGTAACTGATATGTCAATTCTGTTTTCAATCATTTATAAAATCAGCTCATTTAAAGTGTTGAATTCCATATTTTCAGTGAAGGTGTGAATCAGCAGGCTTGCACACAGTAAATGAAAGAGACATAAGTCCAGTTAATAAGGATTATTAATCTATTGTGACGAAATAATTAATTAAATACTTTGGTTTCTGATTGGTTTAAGATAAAGGCCAGCTCTGCTTTTAATCAAAAAACAAGATAAAAGCTGGAGATGCTGAAAATCCAAGCAGCACACACAAAATGCTGGAGGAACTCAGCAGGCCAGGCAGCATCTATGGAAATGGGTACAGTCTCCGTTTGCCAGAAGAAGTGGGATCTCCCAGTGGCCATCCATTTTAATTCCACTTCCCATTCAAATATGTCTATCCATAGCCTCCTCCTCTGTCACGATAAAGCCACACTCAGGTTAGAGGAACAACACCTTATATTCCATCTGGGTAGCATGAACATCAATTTTTCGAACTTCCAGTAATGGCCCACTCTCTCCTTCACCATTCCCCATCCCCTTTTCCCTTTCTCACCTTATCTCTTTTCCAACACATCACCTCCCTCTGGTGCTCCTCCCTCTTTCCTTTCTTCCATGGCCTTCTATCCTCTCCTATTAGATTCCCCCTTCTCCAGCCCTGTATCTCTTTCACCAATCAACCTCCCAGCTCTTTACTTCACCCCTCCCCCTCCTAGTTTCACCTATCACCTTCTGTTTCTCTCCCTCTCCTTTTAAATCTACTCATCTTTTTTTCTCCAGTCCTGCTCAACATTTCGGCCCAAAACGTCGACTGTACTCTTTTCCATAGACGCAGCCACCAACGTGTTGAGTGTGTTGCTCTGCTTTTAAAATCAATTTTAGATGCATTTATTTGATTTTGACAAATGATTTACAATTTTTGGAAATTCTACGTAACAAGATACTGAAGCTGGTAATAGGACGTAAACCAATACAGCACAGGAACAAGCCCTTTGACCCAGAATGTTGTGCTGATCCAATTAAATCAGTAACCAAATGGGCAACTAATACCCTCCGCCTACACAATGTCCACATCCCTCCATTTTCCACGTATTTATGTGCCTATCTAAATGGCTCTTAAAAGTCTGTGCTGTACCTACCTCTACCAGCACCTCAGGCAATGCATTCCAGTCACCCACCACACACTGTGCAAAAAAACCATGCCCCTCACATCTACTGCCTTTTACCTTAAATGCATGCTCTCCGGCATTAGACATTTCAGCCCTGGGAAAAAAGATACTCTCTGTCAACTCTAATCTTTGCCTCTCATAATCTTGTAAACCTCTATCCGATCTCCCCGTAAGCCTCTGCCACTCCGGAGAAAAACATCCCAAGATTGTCCAACCTCTCATCATAGCACAAGCCCTCTAATCCACGAAGCATCCTGATAAACCTCTTCAGCACCCTCTCCGAAGCCTCAACAAAAATGTATTGAAGATGAATTGTATTTGTTCCAGAATTGTATTAGTACCATAGTCTGATTTTACTTAAGCTATAAGTACAGGTTGTAAATATATTACAGATGTTTTATTTCAAATTAGAAATTCATTTCAAAATCTTGTTGAATAATTCAAAAGAACACATATTAGGCAATAATTGTTTATTAAGATACTGTTGAGCAAGCCACCTAGTGGGCATCAGTAAAGCCTTGCAACGTAAAATACATAAATTAAATGATACTGTGAAACTGTTAACAAAGAACTCAGTGCACCTCACTGGCATATTTTGAGTAAATTACCACACAAATACCAGTTCATGCATTACAGTCCAGAATTTGCAACATAATAATTTTATAACGTGATGCCAAGGTCACAATGCATGAAGTGAGATGAGCTTCCAAAGAACTTAATTCTAATCTTTTTAAAAAAAATATATATATATAAATCTATCAGATAATTTGTTCAATATTCTTTGATATTGTTCTTTACATGAAGGTCAGTCACAAAAATAGGAAGTTTTAACAGTCTTTAAGACCAGATACTAAACTTCCTCTTTTTGAATGTAAATAGTCATTGTGTTATTAAGTACAATTGAAGTAGGATTATTCTGAAGTTGAAAAATATATATTAAATGTAAATAGCTATAATGAAAATATGTGTATTTCTATCAGTCTGGGACAGGATAGGGTGGTATTGGTGGGATAAAACAGGGTTCAAAGGCATAATTTTATAAGTAAACCTCTGACTGCTTTTCATCACTTTCTTACTCATAGTGCATTTAATTTCTGCTGGTCGTAGCAAATTTTTATCATGATGAACTTCTAACTTTATCTGATAAATTAAAGATAGCGCAAAAAGTTTGTAAAACCAACATGAGTAGGTATAAATTAGACAATATTACAGCCCATATTTTTATGGAAGTTGTTCATAGAACAACAAGTAGGCCTGAGCATTAAGTACTCGAGCTTCAGAAACCGTTTGTACATGGGTGTCGCTGACGTAAACCCATTGACCTGGTGGTGCTCCAACATCCCTGAAACCTGGAAAGCAGAAATCATCATTAATAAATCCATTAAATTCAAATGCAAATCAACACCAAATTGCTACAGCAGAATAATCAGAGTCATTTTCATTCAAAATGATTCAAAGTAGAGGTTCTCAAAATAATGGTAAGTGAAGAATACATTTGAAATTAGGCCTCACGGTTTGATCAGAACATCATTTCCTGTTTATATCTGGCTCTATTGCCTCAGAAACTGCTGATCCCCTGGAATTTTCACACACAAGAGTCTCGAGTTTACAGGGAATGGTGCAGAGAACAAAACGCGTCCAGTGAGCGGCAGTTCTGTGAGTGAAGATGCCTCGTTAGTGAGAGAGATCAGAGCAGGATGGCCAGACTGACGGGAAAGCGACAGTAACTCAAATAACCCCATGTTACAACAGTGGTGTGCAGGAGAACATTTCTGAATGCACATGTTGAACCTCGAAGTGGATAAGCTACAGAAGCAGAAGGCCAGACTGCATTCCACTCCTGTACCTAATAAACCAGTGTATTTCCAATAGGCTGTACTATGCTTCAAGAGGAACTTACTCTAAAGATCAGCGAAGCAACTATCTACTCAAATGCAACTGCTTTTCACACAGTGATCTTTTTGATACAACTTTTATTGGGATTTCAATATCATCTTATTGTCATTATCAATATAATCTCTCTCACCTCTAACATTAGGATTGCTTGATATAACCATATAAGCTTTGTAGATCAAATTCCTAGAGTCAAATACACTGCAAAGATAACTGATAAAATGACAGATTCATTTTTTTACAAGAGATACAATAGAATTTTGAAAAATTATTAGCAAAGACTGACAACCAATGTGCAAATACTGAAAACATAAGTTATGAAGAATCCTTAAAAGTGAGTTGTAGAATCCATTCAGTTCAGGGTAATGGTAATTTCAAGTTATCCATACTGGTTCAGGACTTCCCAAACCTGGTGGTGTGGAAACTTAGGCTTCTGTACCTCCTGCCATGGTAGTCGCTCATTGGGATCCTTGATGATGGATGTTGTGTCGGCGCGCCTTGTGAATGTACATAGTGGTGGGGAGGACTTTGCCTATGATGGATTGGCCGTATTCAGTTTGGATTTTGTAATTAACATTAGCAATGTTAGCAACATTAGACAACTTAAGGACTGTAATTAGTGAACAAGTAAAAGAAAACATTCTGTTCCTTAAAGAGTGCATGCTTTAGGATCATCTAAAACTTTGACAAACTTCTATAGATATGTGTAGAGTAAATTGACTGGTTGTATCATAGCCTGGTAAACACCAATACCCTTGAACAGGAAAAACTGCCAAAAAGTAGTGGATATGGCCCAGTCCATGATGGATAAAGCCTTTGCCACTATTGAGCAAATCTAAACAGAACACTGTTACAATAAAGCAGCATCCATTATCAAGGACCCCACCATCCAAGGTCATGCTGTCTTCTCACTCCTGCCATTGGGAATGAGGTACAGGAGCCTTAAGACCCACACTGCCAGGTTCAGGAACAGTTCCCCTCAAACATCAGGCTCTTGAACCAGAGTGGATGACTTCACTCACCCATCACTGAACTGTTCCCAGTAAATGGACTCACTTTCAAGGACTCTTTATCTCATGTTCTTAATTTTTATTGCTTATTTATGTATTTATTATTAGTTTCCTCTTTCTTCTTGCATTTGCACAGCTTGCTTTTTATTTGCACATTGATTGTTCGTCCGTACTTTTGGGTACATGAGAATGTAAAAAATAGGAGCCGGAGTCAGCTATCTGGGCCTCCTAGTCTGCTCTGCCATTCAATAAGATCATGGCTGATCTGACAATGGACTCATCTCCACTTATCTGCCTTTTCCCCATAACCCTTAATTCCCCTACGGTGCAAAGATCCATCCAACCTTGTCTTAAGTATATTTACTGAGGTAGCCTCCACTGCTTCATTGGGCAGAGAATTCCATAGATTCACCACTCTGGGAAGATTCAAGATCCAAAAACTTTATTTGTCATTCTAACCATAAATCAGCTCTGCAGGGCAGAATGAGACAGCGTTTCCCAGGAGCAAGTGCAATCATAACACAACAAATGCAACAATAAATAGTAAACACAACAATAAGTAGTAAAACACAACAGCCACACGTCAGTTAAAAACAAGTTATAAGTGTCCAAAGCAGAGACAGGTAGAGCAGCTATTTAGCAGTCTGACTGCCTGTGGGAGGAAGCTGTTTAGTAGCCTTGTGGTTTTAGTTTTGATGCTCCTGTAATGTTTGCCTGATGGCAGAAGAATGAACAGTTCATGGAGAGGGTGTGAGGGGTCTTTAATGATGTACTGTGTCTTCTGGAGGCATCGACTCTGAAAGAGGTCTTGGACAGAAGGTAGGAAGACCCCAATAACCTTCTCTGCTCCCCTAACCACCCTCTGCAAGGCTTTTTTGTCGGCAGCACTGCAGCTGGAGTACCAGGTTGTGATGCAAAAGGTCAGCGCACACTCAACCACTCCTCTGTAGAATGTAGTTAAGATGTTAGTGGGGAGTGATGCTTGTTTGAGCTTCCTCAGAAAGTGCAATCTCTGCTGGGCTCGTTTCACAATCCCAGTGGTGTTCCTGGACCAGGTGAGATTGTCCGAGATCTGCACCCCAAGGAACTTAATGTTTTCCACTCTCTCCACTGTGGAGCTGCTGATGCTGAGGGGTGGGTGCTCAGGTTGAGACCGTCTGAAATCGACGATCATCTCCTTGGTTTTGGTGACATTAAGCATCAAGTTGTTGTCACTGCACCAACTCTCTAGGTGTTTGACCTCCTCCCTGTACATTCTTTCATCATTTTTGCTGATGAGCCCCACCACTGAGGTATCATCAGCAAATTTAATGATCAGGTTCCCCTTGAATCTGGCTGCACAGTCATGTGTTAGCAGTGTAAACAGCAGTGGGCTGAGCACACAGTCTTGTGGGGATCCAGTGCTCAGTGTGATGGAGTCAGAGATGTTCCTGCCAACACGGACTGACTGTGGTCTCTCTGTCAAGAAATCCAGAATCCAGCGACACATGGCAGTGTTAAGGCCAAGCAGCGACAGTTTCTCCACTAGTCTCTGTGGGATGATGGTATTGAACGCTGAACTGAAATCAATGTACCGGATTCTGGCATAAGTGTCTTTGTTGTCCAAGTGAGAGAGAACTGTGTGCAGTGTGGTGGATTTTGCGTCCTCTGTAGAGCGGTTGGGATGATAAGCAAACTGTAGAGGATCCAGCGATGAAGGGAGGCTGGCTGTGACATGAGGCTTGACAAGCTGTTCGAAACATTTCATCACTATGGGGGTCAGGGCAACTGGACGGTAATCACTCAGACAGGCTACAACCGATTTCTTTGCTACAGGGATGATTGTGGTTTTGAAGCATCTGGGGACAATGGCTTGACTAAGGGAGATGTTGAAAATGTCTGTCAGGACATCTGCTAATACATCAGCACATTCCTTGAGCACACGTCCAGGGATGTTGTCGGGACCTCCTGGTTTTCACGGGTTAACCCTGGCAAGGGTCCTCCGTGTGTGCTCTGAATCAATGATTGGAGCCAGCTGGTCAGATGGTAAGAAGGGACTGGCTCTCCTCCTTGCTGTAGCGTACGATGCTTTGAAGCATGCAAAGAAATTGTTGAGCCTGTCTGGAAGAGAGGTGTCGCTGTCATCAGTTTTCTGCCTGATCTTGTAGTCTGTCAGAGTTTGAATTCCCTGCCATATCCGTCTAGTGTCACCTGTATCACAGAAGTGTCCATGTATTTTGCCTGCGTAGGCCCTTTTCACTTCTTTGATCCCTAGTGAAAGCACAGTCCTGGCTGAGCGAAGCACACTCCTGTCCCCCGATCTGTAGGCTGTGTCACAGGCCTTCAGTAGTGAACGCACCTCTGTTGTCATCCATGGCTTTTGATTACCACGGGCGGAAAAGCAGTTCCTTCTCATCTGTGTCCTATATCTACTCACCTGAATCTTGAGGCTATGTCTAGTCTCACATATCAGTGGAAACAACTTTCCTACTTCTACGTTATCAACCACTTTCATAATTTTTTATGTTTCTATAAGATCTCCTCTCATTCTTGGGTGTGGTCTTCCACAAGGAAATGAATCTCAGAGTTGTATCTGATAACAGATACGTACTTTGAAAATAAATTCACTTTGAACTTTAAGAGTGGCTACTGCATTCTCTGTGTGCAAAGAACACAAGAAAGCTACGACAATTAGAGTGCAAATATTTAATTACACCTGACCACAGTTCAGGCATTTTACCTGAAATATTCTTGTTTGCTGAGGACTGCTCAGAGAGTTTTTTGTTGGCTGTTCTGACTTGCACATAAGCCGCATAATGTCCGCCACGCATTGAGCCACAGTGTTCAACTATTCCATAAAGTCCATATAGCACTTTACCTTTGTCTCCAACATTCTAGGTGAACAAACAGCCATCAAAATTTGGTAGGTTATTTTCATGGTATAATTAGATTTTCAATATACCAATAACATACAAAGACATTTTTATACTCAGACTACAGAAACTAATCATAACATCTAACATGCACTCATTAGGACACTTCTTTCCCCCAGGTACACAATCAGACCTGGCGTAGATAATTAATCATGAAACCTATTTCCTTTTATATCATTTACAGTTTTTCTTTTAATCCAACTTTAGGCAATTTCTGTTTTCAGGCCTTGACTGTTCCCTACCGTCCCCTTTGACACAGTTCCTTTATATATGAACAATCATTGCTTCCTTCCTGAAAGTTACCCAAATGGCTATAAATGCTACTACCAGCCTTACTTCACTGAACAGCTAATTTATTTTAAAGAATCTCAGCTTAAGATACTTGGAAAAATAGAGTGTGAAACTATGCTTATTCCTGTTTCCAGTTTTTAAGCCTCAATTCTTGAGCTCCTTTTCAAAACTGTGATAGGAGCTGATAACTTTTGAATATTTAAAGGCCTAAATAGAATGGACATAGTGAGGATAACTTCTGTTGTAGGAGTGTCTAGGACCAGAGGGCACAGCCTCAGAATAGAACGGAGAATGAGGAGGAATTTCTTTAGCCAGAGGGTGGTGAACCTGTGGAAATTACTGTCACAGTTCCCTGCTGAGGCCAAGTCATTGAGCATATTTAAAGCAGAGATTGATAAGATTCTTGATTAGTCAGGGCATCAAGGTTAGAGGGAGAAGGTGGGAGAATGGGGTTGAATGGGACAATACATTTCCCATGATGGAAAAGTGGAATGGACTTGATGGGGCGAATGGCCTGATTCTGCTCCTGCGTCTTATGGTCTCATTTTCCAGTTGTAGATGTTTGGAAATTGTCTGCAAACAAGACATTGATATTGATAAAGCAAACAAGATGTTGATAAAAGTGCAGTTAACTGTTCTAGCAACATTTCTGTCAACCTAGCCCATCCAGAATCTCAGTTGCAACTTCCTTTGATAAGGCTTGAGCAGAAACATTTTTATTCGTTAAGTCTAAAATAAAGTACTTGTTCTTTAGCTGTGCCCTCTTTTTCTCCATGAATCTATGTTTTTTTAATGTTTCGGTCTCGGATCAGCCCACTTCTCCTCGTACAATCCATTTCCTGTTCACGTATATGAGTATTTTTAGATTCCTTTTTGCTTCCTGTACATATCTTTTTCATTTCCATTCTGTGCCCTTCTTCTTTGTTCCTTTTGTTCTGAAGGTTCTGTAATCTTAAGTAACAACTTTGCATCTGCCTTTTTTCCTCTGTTCTGTAGATACCTTTTTAGCTTTAATTTCTCTATTTTTCTCCTCATGTGGTAATGCACCTATTTTCTTGAAACATTTCCACTTTAAAGGTTTTCCATTCTTCAGTTAGGTTTTTGTCTGTCAAGCCTGAATTCTATTTCACTTTGGTTAGATCTGTGTTCATCTGATTGAAATTGGTTCTCCCCTACTTTCAGGTAATCCACTCTCGCTGTGTTTTATTTCCAATCACACCTGTTTATCCAGGATCTCCATCAACTTTTCCATCAGTTCGCATCCTCTTACCTAGATTCATTACCCTCACCACCTGGTTCCATCTTTATCACATATAATTCTCTTCTTGGCTTTCTTGTCCTTCGCAACACCTATCCTATCCCCCCCATCTGGTCCCTCTGCCCCTTATCCCTCATTATCTGTTCCATCTATCAGCTTCCTCAGGAGGCACGGAGGGTTTCAGCCTCAGCCAGCTCCATCATGGGCACAACCCTCTCCACCAACTGAGAACATCGTCAAGAGGCGATGCCTCAAGAGGCAACATTCATCAATAAATGCCCTCACCGTCCAGGATAGGAGATCAGCACAGTGGAAATTCAAATGGCAGAGGGGAAGACACTATTTCTGAATCATCATGAGCGGGTCTTCAGGCTCCTTCTTGTTACTATCATGAGGGAGGAGGTACAGGAGCCTGAAAGCCCATTCACAATGATTCAGAAACAGCTTTCAGAATAAATCTGATTTTTCACTTTCTCTTTTCTCATCCCACACATTGGAGAGCCAACAGGTCAAGTGCCAACATCTTAACATTAAAAACTCATTGAAGTTGAGTTGAATGTGCTTATAATTGTGTCGAATAAATCACTTTGACCATTGCATCACAGGCATTCCTTGTTATGCACATTTCTCCCCTATCTTCTCTCCTACTGAAAACTAACTTTCATCTCTCTTTCCCAGTTCTGGTGAAGGTTTGCAGAATTGAAACGTTGACTGTGTTTCTTTCTATAGATACTGCCTGACTTGCTGAGTGTTTCCAGCATTTTTTGCTTTAACTTCAAATTTCCAGAATCTGCAGATTTTTGGATTTTCTCTTGATCAAAATCTACCCTGTTGCCAAGAGAAGATCAAATGCTTCAGTAAGATACACCTTTAATCTTCTAAACATCAGCAATACAGACCCAACAAGTTTAGCCTCACTTGATTAATCAATAGAAATAGTTATGGATCTTTTTTTTGATAGCATGAAGAACAAATTTAAAATGTTTTGTAAAAATATATTCTTAAGTACTTTGTGTGCATAGAACATACCTTGCAGTTGGAGGAACAGAATGGTGCCAAATCCAGAACCAAAGGGAAGTCGACATGTTTATTGACCTTTCGTAAACTCAAACCTGCCTGGCAAGGAACATAAATCTTTTTAAAGTAACTGAATTATCAACTTACATTACAATGTGATTACAAACATCATGTAAAAATTGTTAAAATTGTTTTCTTATTCAAAAGATATCTGCGGTCATAGTCCTGAATTTGATATGGGATCCTTGATTTTAGAAATATTAGGGATATAGAACAAAGTAGTGTGCATTGTTCTGAACACTGTAAGAGAACACAGAACAGTACAGAATAGGAACAGGCCCTTCTGCATACAATGTAGTGCCAAACTAAATATATTAATAATCAAATGGACAACTACACTAATTTATTCTACCTACACAATGTCCATATCCTTCCATCTTCCTCACATTCATGTGCCTATCTGTCTGTCTCTTAAAAATCCCTAATTTATCTACCTCTACCACCACCCAGGCAGTGCATTTCAGGCATAATTGTATAATGAAAGCTAACCACTGAATAAAGTAAGTGTAGAAGGCATTCATTAACATAGTTTTAAAGCCGAAAGGTTTTAGAAAGAAAGTAGATAAATCAGTGTAACTAAGAACAAGACTGAGGCAATCAAAGGCACATGTTGTAAAATTTTCATAAAGGTATATTGAAAAATAAAGCCCAGTCAAATAATGACACTTCAAGGTTACCACCAAAATTGAAAGAAATCACCATTTTTTTCTGAAAACATTTAATTTTTTAAAGCACTTTAAATATAGGAGAATGTTTCATGCCTGTTATTAATTTGAAATTATAGAAGATGACCCAAAGAGATCAGTAAAATAGTTAAGCTTTAAGATAATAATAAGTAGGAAAATGTGGTGAGTAGGCAGAAAGGTTTAGGGAGATAATTCTAGAAATGGAGCATGGCCACTTATTAAAATCCAAATTAATCAAAGGCCAGATATAGAGGAGAGGCAGGTAAAACTGGAGAAGATTATATCAACGAGAAAGAGCCAGTCTGGGAAGATGAGAATGCTAAAATTGAGGTATTGCTTGAAGGAGCATCAAGAAAGGGAGCTGAAAGGTGCAAGAGACTTAAGAGCAAATTAAAATGTGGACATGAGTTTTAAATCAACTTAAATTTACAAAGGAGAAACAGAGATTGCCCAGGAATGTCCTGAAGTAACTGATATATTTAAGCAGAGGGACATTAGATTATTGAACACTAGAGGAAACAGTAACGGCAGAAGAACTATGCAATTAGATAAAATAATTGAAAAATAATTATTTGTTGGGAATGAAAAAAGAGGGAATGGTATTAAATGGATTCTTCATAAGGTACAGTACATAGCAATGATAGATTTAATTGCTTTCTTCCATGCTATAAAATGTGATGATTCAATTTTTTGATTTTTTTAGTGGAAAGAGTTTAATTTTAAACCATTATCTTGTAATGGACAAACTATACATTTTTGCTTTGAATAAAAAACTTTATGTCAGAACCATCTTAAAATAATTTATTAAAAAACAGATTTAGACTAAGCACTCAATTACTGAATAAATATTTGATTTTAAATACATTTGTATACAGAAGTGCTTGAGAAATTTTCAGAATCAGAATCAGGTTTATTAAATTTCACACCGGCATGTGGTGTGAAATTTGTTAACTTAGCAGCAGCAGTTCAATGCAATACAGGATATAGAAGAATAAAAATAAATAAATTAATAATATTGATCAAAAGGCATGTTTATCTATTTGATTTAAATTTCTTTGTCACTTGTACATCAAAATATACAATGAAATATATTGTTTAACAAGCAGCACACCCGAGGGTGAGCTGGGGTCCAGCACAGTATGCCTACAATGCTCCGCTGAACAACACAGACCCCAAGCAACAAAACTGAACTGATGACTCAAAACGACCTAACATGAAAATAATAACAAATAATTTTTTGTAACATCCTACTGATAATTACCTGGTGGAATCTTTTAAGGTGAAGATTTAATATCGGTGGAACAGCAGAGATCAACATTTGCTTCCGAGCATTTGTATATACATGTTCCGATTTCTTTTCTTTTGAAAGAAAATATATAGTAAAAATAAGTGTCAATGTGAATAATAATAAAAAAAATTACTCAAGGTAACTACGTGATTAGTATTTAATAAAAACGGTGCCTAAGTATAAGTTATAAAGATTGATTTCATTTACTTATCTTTTATGTTAATTCATCCTCAACTTATGCAGGATGAATATTATATTGTCATTTTCCCTCCCCACATAAATGGAAGAAATATTTCCTTTGCTGCTTGGAGTAAGACCGAGATGTGTTTATTTACAGGGCATGGCCATCAAATGGCTCTGGAGGTGGTGGTGAGCCACTACTTCACAGCATTATAATTGGTATGGTACTGCTACTCCCCTGACGACTCTGGCCAGGATTTGGACACAATGACAATGAAGGAATGGTGATACATTTCAAAGACATGAGAGGGGAGCCATCAGCATCTGGCATTCCCTAGCACCAGCTGTCCTTTTCCCCCTTAGTGGGTCTGGGATGTGTTTTATTTAGAGATATGGCATTGAATAGACCTTCTGGTCCTTCAAGCCATGCTGCCCAGTAGCCCACCAATTTAACCCTAGGACCACAGGACAATTTACAATGGCCAATTAACCTACTAACTGGTATGTCTTTAGACTGTGGGAGAAATTGGAACACTGAAGAAACAGGGAAGATGTAAAAACTCCTTACAGATGACACTGGAATTGAATTCTGAACTCCAATGACCTGAGGTGTAATAGTGTTGTGCTAATAGACAATAGACAATAGGTGCAGAAGTAGACCATTCGGCCCTTCGAGCCTGCACCGCCATTCTGAGATCATGGCTGATCATCTACTATCAATACCCCGTTCCTGCCTTGTCCCCATATCCCTTGATTTCCCCTATCCATAAGATACCTATCTAGCTCCTCCATAAGATACCTATCTAGCTAATGCTATGCTATGCTTGCACCAGCCTAGTGAGTAACTGTGGTAGAATATACATGGTTACCATACGATGCTACTGGTGGAAGTAGCAAATGTCTAATGCGGTGGATAGAGTGCTAATCGTTCAAAAGTATAAAATTCATTACCAAAATACATTTTCAATTTTTGCAGGCATTCACAGTAAAACAAAGAAATATAAAAGAATCAATGAAAACTACAACCATTGACAAATAACCAATGTCCAAAGACAAATTATGCCAATACAACCAACCAAACAAACAACAATGAGAACATAAGTTGCAGAGTCTTTGAAAGCAAGTCCATAGGTTGTGTTCAGTAATCTGTTCAGTGTTGAGGTGAGTGAAATTATCCACAATGGTTCAGCAGCCTGACACTTGTAGGGTAATAATTCTTCCTGAATCTGGTGGTGTGGAACCCAAGGCTCTCTCATTCAGGTCAAAGCTTGTTGAATGCATTCCATCACACTCTTGGCGTGATTTCTATGTGGTAAAAAAGTTTTGAAGGGCCTAAGTATGATTCACTTGCCCAGAATAATCAGATTCTAAACTGCTCTTGTAGCCATACTACTTACAGTGCCTATAAAAAGTATTCAAACCCCTCGCAAGTTTTCATGTTTTATTGTTTTACAACATTGAATCACAGTGGACTTAATTTAGCTTTTTTTGACGCTGATCAACAGACTTTTTCATATCAAAGTGAAAACAGCTCTTTACAAAGTGATCTAAATTAATTACAAATATAAAACAAAATAATTGATTGTATAGGTATTCACCCCCTTTAATATGACACACCAAATCATCACTGGTGCAGCCAATTGATTTTAGAGACACATAATTAGTTAAATGGAGATCACCATGTGCAGTCAAGGTGTTTCAAACAATTGTAGTAAAAATACAATTACTACATACAACAACTGTTGCCCGGGTGCTTCACTAGTCTCAGTTTTATGGAAGAGTGGCAAAGAGAAAGCCACTGTTGAAAAAAACTCACATGACATCTCATGTAGAGTTTGCCAGAAGGCATGTGGGAAACTCCAAAATCAGCTGGAAGAAGGTTCTATGGCCTGATGAAACCAAAATTGAGCTTTTTGGACATCAGACTGAACACTATGTTTGGTGATAAGTCAAACCCTGCACATGATCAAAAACACACCATCTCTACCGTGAAACATGGTGGCTGCATCATGCTGTGGGGATGCTTCTCTGCAGCAGGCCTTGTAAGGCTTGTGAAGGTAGAGAGTAAAATGAATGCAGCAAAATACAGAGAAATCCTGGAGGAAAACTTGATGCAGTCTGCACGAGAACTGCGACTTGGGAGAAGATTTGTTTTCCAGCAAAACAATGAACCCGAGTGTAAAGCCAAAGCTACACAGGATTGACTTAAAAATGACCAAGTTAATGTTCTGGAGTGGTCAAGTTAGAGTCCAGACCTCAATCCAACTGAATATCTCTGCCTGGACTTGAAAAGGGGGCTGTTCACTCACAATCGTCATGCAATCTGACAGAGCTTGAGCAGTTTTGTAAGGAAGAATGGGGGAAAACTGCAGCGTCCAGATGTGCAAACCTGATAGAGACCTATCCACACAGACTTAAAGCAGTAATTGCTGCCAAAGGTGCATCTACTACTGACTTGAAGGGGGTGAGTAATTATGCTATCGATTATTGTGTTTAATAATTGTGATTAATTTAGATCATTTTGTAGAAATCTGTTTTCACTTTGAAATGAAATAATCTTTTTCTGTTGATCAGTGTCAAAAAAAGACACCAAAATAATTCCACTATGGTTCAATGTTGTAAAACAATAAACATGAGAACTTCTAAGGTGGGTGAATACTTTTTATAAGCACTGTATGGTGGTAATTAACTGATGGCCCAATTAACCAGAATCTATATGTTGGTAATGCAGCTGAGACATTGTGAAGGCAGTAAAGAACCATGGAACATTCAACCATATCTCCAGCATAGGGAGAAGATGGCTTTTATCAATAGGAAGGCCACCTGTAAGACTTCTTTTAGGAGGATGTGCTTAGTTTATGATCATACCAACTAGATAATCAGCAGGAACATAGAAACACCTTGAAACTTCACTTGTGATCCCCCTCTAGATCTCTCTCTATTGCACACAACATCCTGTTTGTTTGTTTATTTATTTTGCGATACAGAGTGGATTAAGTGTTTCTGGCTCTTTGAGCTGTGCCACCAGCAACCCACCAATTTAACCCTAACCTAATCATGGGACAATTTACAATGGCCAATCAACCTACTAACGGGTATGTCCTTGGATTGTGGGAGGTAACACGCAGAAGACTTGGAGCAAAATTACGTTACTCAGCCTAGGTTATTCAGTTAGTGCGGTGTCCGGGCTGGGTCGGGGGCCAGCCCCTCCAGTGTTCAATCGTGCCTTCTCCTCACAACTGTTGACACTCTTACAAATCAATAACCTATCAAACTCTGCTTTAAATATGTCCAATGATTTCGCATCCACAACAGTCTATGGCAATGAAATTCACAGTTTCACCATCTGTTTACTAAGGAGATTCCTCCTCAACTCTGTTGTAAAGGGGCGTCCTTGCATTCTCAGTCTTTGCCCTCTAGTCTTAGACTCCCTCACTATAAGAAATATCCTCTCCCCATCCACTCTGTTTAGGCCTTTGACACTTATTGAGTACTCAGTGAGATGTCTCCAACATTCTTCTAAACTCAGTGAGTACAGACTGTTCAAACAACTCATTCATTCCTAGGAGGATTCTCATGAACCTTCTCTGGACCATCTCCACGCAGCACCATCCTTTCTTAGATAAAGGGCCCAAAACTGCTCACAATACTTCGCTCGGTCTGACCTATGCCTTAGAAAGCCCCAGCTATAGCTATTCTTTTATCAGCTCCGGTCAAAACCCCTTGAAGAAAGCAGGCTAGCGTCATGTTATGAAGGAATTAGGAATGAAGAACAAACAAAATCTAAACCTTGACAGTGACACCCATATCTGGAAAATGATTGCAAAAGTAGGTTGGCATCAAGGCAGGTAGAATGCAACATTCATCCATCAATGGACATCTATAGGATGTTTCGGGCACTTATGTATCACCCACCTGCTGACTGTGCCTTCTTGTGCTGCTTCTGCTTTCTCTCTGTACATTTTTCACACAACAGTTTGTTGTTACCCATTAGTAGATCTATGGATGTGAACTGGGCAAGACAAGACTGAAGAGAACATTCCTTAGGTCTGGCTCTGTAGCTTCGCGATAGTGTTTGAAAAGCCGTATGTGCGTTTTTCGAAACAACACATTTCTCTTTTGTGTCTTGAACACTGTCGGTTTGATCCTCATAAGTAGAATCAATAATTAGATTTTCCTTTTTAGTACTGCCAATGTGGAGTTTTGATATCCCACTGGAAAGAGAATCATTACAGCTAAAGTCGGTATATTTGAGTTGTACTGAATTGCTGTTCAGAAATTTGTGGCTGACAGTTGCCAAACCAATGCTGGAATCAGTGCCGCCACTCAGGGACTCCACTGGCTTTGACGGGTTCTCGGGTTCTGATGCTTCAGTGTCTGCATCATTGCTTCGGTCTGATTGATTGCTTCTGTCTGACTGATTCCCATCTTTATCGCTACCTTCGGACTGACTTAATATATTGCCTTCCACCGGATTAGAGCAATGAAGTGCCTGGTTGCTCTCCTCCTCAATGTGTCCATTACTTCGTTCTGCAGAAGCTTGCCAACTGTTCTCGTCATCTGTTGACTTCTTTATTCCCTTTATCCTTTGCTTGTTTACGTAACTCTGCTAAAAATACAATAATGAAAAATGTTGGCATATTGTGTGGAAAATCTTTGCCTGAGAATATCTCGGATTATGAAGACCCTAGGTACCGTATAAAGAACACTGGGAAATTAAATTGTTGGGAGATCCTTTTACTTTAGAAAGATAGGTCATGGATTGGTTAAGTCTCACATCTAGTTCAGTATGTCAGTTTGACCTACTGATAAGAGGGCCATTAACAGATGAATCGGTATTAATCAGATGGTCACTGAAAATTACTACACAGGAACAGGCCCTTCAGCCAATCTAGATCTTGCCAAACTATTAACCTGCCCAGTACCATTGACCTGCACCTGGACCATACCCTTCCATGCCCCTCCCATCCATTTTCCTACCCAATTCTCTTAAATGTTGAAAGCAAACCACTTCCATACTCTGACCATAAGACCATAAAACATAGGAGCAGAATTAGGCCATTCAGCTTATTGAGTCAGCTCTGCCATTCCATCATGGCTGATCTCGGAACCCACTCAAACCCAACCCATACACCTGCCTTCTCGCCATATCCTTTAATGCCCTGACCAATCAGGATACTTTCAAATTTTGCTTTACATATACCCGCAGACTTGGCCTCCACCGCAGTCTGTGGAAGTACAATCCGCAGGTTCACCATCCTCTGAAAAATTTCTCTTTACTTCTGTTATAAAAGGTCACCCCTCAATTTAGAGGCTGTGCCCTGTGTTTCTGGATACCCCCACCAAAGGAAGCATCCTCTCCACAGCCACCCTATCCAGTCCTTTCAACATTCGGTAGGTTCCCCTCGAACATTTCATCTTTCACCTCTAACCCACGACCTCTGGTTCTAGTCTCACCCAACTTCAGTGGATTTACCCTATCTATACCCCTCATAACTTTTATACATCTCTCAAACCTTGCCTTATTCTCCCACGCTGTAGGGAAGAAAGTTCTAATCTATTTAATCATTCCCTATAACTCAGGTCCTCAAGTCTTAGCAACATCCTTGTAAATTTTCTCTGCACTCTTTCAATCTTATTGATATCTTAGTATCCTTAGATCTAAGCTTCCTTACAAAAAAACCACCAGTCTCAGATTATTTCTTCTTCAATATGAAAGGTCTGCTAAAAACCTAGGCTTCCGCAATGCTGAAAGACATAGAAAGCCAGTCTTCCTCACCTGCTGACTGTTTCCAGTGTTCCTTGTTTCTGTGTCAGCTGACAGGTTTGCAATGTTAAATTATAATTTAAAAATCTAATGTCATTTAAAAGTAAAATATTGCAGATGCTAGTGTTGGATTCTGATTTAATCCAAAGTTCTTTCAGAAGTCAGGAAAGAAGTAAAATGTAATAGAACAAAGAAAGCTAAAAACAGGAGCAGAGGCTAGCAGCAGAAGGGGGAGATGAAGAAGAAAAAAGACAAAGAGACCAACACGGTACTGCCTTGTGGTTAGCAATTTTTATACTCCATAGATTTAAAAAATCCATTCAAGTTCGTAGATAAAAGTTAACCAATGAGATACCCCCTATTCAAATAATGCAGCACCAGGGGAGCTCCCAAAACCTTCCAGAATCATACCAATATAACCACTAGGGGACACACTGAAAAGTCGTATACATACTGTGGCTACCAGGAAGCATGGTTAGCAGGTACATGTATATCAAAACTACTTAAAGTACAAGCAGACAATCAGTTGTTAAACCACCAAGAAAATAACAAACAGTTGGATCTAACAATGCTGGATATCTGAAATAATAAAAATGTTGGAAAATTAAGGTCATGTGTGGACACAGAAATAATAAACAGCTGTGGAATATCTAACTTATTCCATAAATGAGAGAAAAAACACATTGATAAGGCTGCCTAATCTAACCAAAAAATATTGAATAAATTAAGTGCTAGTGCAGCTTCTGACAAGAACAAACGGCTCTAGTGGCAGGAATAACTAACCAAGATTTGCCTATTTTCTGGTTTTTTAAACATTTGTTTAAAACAACTATCAGTTACTTGCACTGAGCTGCTAGTTGAATTTAACTGGATGTTTATCTAGTAGAACAAAGGTTTAATTCTTACTGGAAAGTTACGAATATCATAGGGAGTTGTATGTAGCTAGCTTAAGGAGCTTGTTTGAATACAGAACAGTACAGCACAGGAACAGTCTCTTCAGCCCACAATGGTCTGGCCATCCAAATTATGAATCAAATAGCCAACTAAATTAATTGCTTCTGCCTACACAACATCGATATCATTCCATTGTTCTCACATACACATGCCCATCAAAATGTCCCTTAAAAGTCCATAATATATCTGCCTCTACCACCACCCTAAGCAGGACTCACCACTCTGGGAGGGAAAAAAAACTTGCCCCTTGCATCCCCTTTGAATTTACCCCTCTTACATTAAATGTGTGCTTCTGGTATTAGACATCTAAACCCCTGGAAAAAGTTACTGTCTGTATACTCTATGTCTCTCATAATCTTATAAAATTCCACTCAGCTTCTGCTGTTCCAGAGAAAACCCAAGTTTGTCCAACCTCTCGTTATAGCAATGGTTTCATTCTTTCTGGAAGTTGCTAAAAACCACAAGAAGTGATATACCAGTTGCTGAAAAACCATGTTTGGTTGTAAGGACTCAGTAATAACCAGCTGCACTGAGATATGGTGTACTAAAGTTCAAAGTAAATTTATTACCGAAGTACATACATATATGTCACCATATCCAGCCTGAAATTCATTCTATTGTGGGCATACTCAATAAATCTATACAATAATAACCATAACAGAATTAACGAAATACTAGAGAGTTCAACCAAGGTGCAGAAGGCAAAAACAAAAAATACAAAATACAAATACAAAATACAAAAAGAAGAAACAATAATAATAAATTAATAAACAATAAATATCAAGAACACAAGATGGAGAGTCCTTGAAAGTTTGTCAATTGGTTGTGGAAACATTTTAATGTTGGGGCAAATGAAGTTGAGTGAAGTTACCCCCTTTGGTTGAAAAGCCTGATGGTTCAGGGGTAGTAACTGTTCCTGAAGCTGGTGGTGTAAGTCCTGAGACTCTTGTACCTTGTTCCTGATGACAGCAGATAGAAGAGAGCATGTGCTGGGTGTTGGGTGTCCACGATGATGGATGCTGCTTTCCTGTGACCAAGATCAATGTAGAGGTGCTCAATGTTTGCGAGGGCTTTACCCGTGATGGACTGGGCCATATCCACTATTCTTTGTAGGATTTTCGGCTCAGGGGCATTGTTGTTTCCATACGAGACCATAATGCATCCACTCAATATACCCTCCACCACATATCTATAGAAGATTGTCAAAGTTTTGGATGTTATGCTGATTCTCCACAAACTCCTAAGTAAGTAGTGTGTGCTTTCTTCATAATTGCACTCACATGCTGGGCCCAGGACATAGCTTCTGAAATGATAACATGGCGGAATTTAAAGTTGCTGACCCTCTCTACCTCTAATCCTCTGGAGGGCTGGCTCATGGACCTCTGGTTTCCTCCTCCTGAAGTCAATAATCAGCTCCTTGGTCTTGCTGACATTGAGTAAGAGATTGTTGTTATGGCACCACTCAGCCAGATTTTCAGTCTCCCACCTGAATGCTAATTCGTCACCACCTTTGATTCAGCCAACAACAGTGGTGTCATCAGCAAACTTGAATATAGCATTGGAGCCATGCTTAGCCACACAGTCAAAAGTGTAAAGACGGTAGAGCAGTGGACTAAGCACACAGCCTTGTGGTACATCTGTGGTGATGGAGATTGTGGAGGAGATATTGTTGGCACTCTAAATTGACTGAGGTCTGCAAGTGAGGAAATCGAGGGTTCAGTTGCACAAGGAGGTATTGAGGTATTTGAAACTTAACTGATCAGTTTTAATGGGATGATAATATTCAATGCCAAGCTGTAGTCGATAAAGAGCATCCTGAAATATGCAACTTTGATGTCCAGATGTTCCAGAGTTGAATAAAGATCTACTGAGATGGAATCTGCTGTGGACCTATTGTGCTGTTAGGCAAATTAGAGCAGAGCCAAGTTGTTTCTCAGCCAAGCGTTGATATTTTTCATCTTAGTGGACATAAATGCTACTGCACAACAGACATTGAGACAGGCTACCACATTCTTCTAACCAATAAAATTGAAGCCTGTTCGAAGCAAGTGGATACCTCAGATTGTCAAAGTGAGAAGTTAAAGATCTTGGTAAACACTCCAGCCAGTTGATCAGCACAGGTCTTTAGTACTTTGTCAAGTGTCCCATCTGGGCCTGATGCTTTCTGTGGGTTCACCATCCTGAAGGATGTTCACGTTGCCCTCAGATACTGAAATCATAGGGTTATCGGGGGCTATGGGAGTTTGTGTGTTTTTACAGTCAAAGTAAGCACAAAAGGCATTGAGCTCATCTGGAGGTGTAGCTCTGTTGTCACCTGTATTGCTTGATTTCAACTTTGTAATTAGTAATAGCATTCAAGCCCTGCCACAGCTGTCGAGCATCCTTCAGAGATTCAAGTTTAGTCTGCAATTGCCAATTTGTCCATGAGATAGCTTTCCGGAGATCGTACCTGGACCTATTGTATCTAACTTGGTCACCAGAGCTGAATACCTCTGGTCTGGCTCTCAGCAGATTGTGGATCTCATGGTTCATCCAGGGTTTCTGGTTGGGGAAAACTCTGAAAGTTTTTTTAGGGAAATAAGTAACAAATTTAACACTAACAATACTATAAAACTACTAAAGCACTACTATAAAACTGTGTATTAGTTCCTAATGCTTATTGATGGAGAAATTCATCTGTATTGCCTTCTTTTGAATGTAAATGAACAAAATCATTATAGACACCTAGTGCAGATAATGGACTGCCTTCAAACAATGCTGTTGATGCTTGCATCCTCCAAATCTCCATTTTCATTGTAACATTCAAGATGATTGGCAATACCTTCAAATTCTTTATAGTTCCTTACTTGTTGAAGTAGTGGAGTTGTTTCATTTTCACTCCTGTCGTTTCTGGCATCTCCAAGCCTGAATCCTTGAAACCTCAGTTAGCAAAACAGCTCTGAATTGTCTTACTGCTTATTTCCCACCAACTGTCAGTGACAAAAATTGCTACCTTTTGAACACAAACACATGCAACTGTGGCTGTTTAAAAACTTTGCTTGAAGCACAGTGTTGTGTCTAATGATCACACAAGTACATGTGACTGACGCTAGTTAGAAACTGACAACAGTTTGCTGTCCCAATTAAGCAACATAATGTCCCAAATAAATTAAGAGAACTCCAGCTATTTTCTCGATTAGTTTTTGTCCTTCGAGGGTTGCATTGCCTCGATTAACTGATGCTCTAATTAACCATTGTACTTGGTTTGTTCCAAAGCTATGAAGAAGATTTAAATAGAGGGCAAACCCGAGTGGTAACTAATGCTGAGTAAACCAACTGCAAATAATGCTTATAAAGACCTACACACAGTACACAGATGATAAATGTTTTAACTACTCTGTACACAAAAAAACAAAAATTGTCTTACCCTTTCTTCAACAATAGGAAGTGAAAGATCGATAAATGGCTCTCTAACAGATGAAATCTAAAAAATCCAAAAGATTGTAAATAATTGAAAATTAGAACTGTATTAAAAAGCACAGTTCATAACACAAAATTCACAGCATTCACACGTCATATAAACAGAAAGCCTAAAATTAGACTTGCAGTCATTGTATCAGACGTTATTTTCAGAATAAAACTGTGGATAATGGTTACGACTGTAGCAAACTTCCGAATTTTCTTCTCAGTTTCAGCTATATATCTTTATGTGCAATGACTAAAAGGAAGATATATATATATATTTGGAGAAATTTTGAAGGAAGTCCTAGATTTATAGACAATTATCTAACCCTAATGTACACCCACAGTCTAAGAACCTTATGTTTTAAGTTATAAAAGGATTCATTGTTGTATCAGTTATGTAAAACAACTTTTTAAAAGCATTACAAACATTTGTTTATTGTGAACATACTTAGTCAAAATCAGGGAGTGAAATTGGGATGTATTACATTTTTCTCTAATGACCATGTTTTTAACTTCTTATGAAGGTCCTTTCTGCCATACACATATGGTCTTACAATAAAAACCAAGTATATGATATAGAAGCAGAATGAGACTATTCAGCTCATCGAGTCTTCTCTGCCATTCCATAATGGCTGATTTGTTATACCTCCCAACCCCATTCTCCTGTTTCTCTCCGTAACCTTTGACACCATTACTAAAGAAGAACCTACCAAGCTTCACTTTAAAGATACCCAATGACTTTGCTTCCACAGCTGTCTATGGCGATGAATTCCACAGATACACCATGCTCTAGCTATTGCAAATAACTTCTTCCAATAATTTTACAACACTATGTTAGAACTGCTTCATAGCTGCTACTGTATTTCTAACCGTTGCTGTTTTATTGTTTTAGACATGATAGCAATTTAGCAACAAAATTCCATAAGCAGTAATGTCGCTCTTCTTTGTTGCAACTACAGAAATCATTAGGTAGAGGACAAAAGGGTGTGAAAGTACTTGCTTCACTCAAGATAAAATTATTATGTTTAAAACATACATTTCCCACCAACTGCCAGTGACAAAAATTGCTGCTTTTTGAACACAAACACATGCAACTGAGGCTATTTAAAAACATATACATTTGCCAAACAATTCTATAATTTCTACATTACACATTCAGTTATGTACTACTTTTAATTGTGATTCATGAAGACAAATAAGAAACTGAAGTACAATTGTATTATTTTTATTACAACAAAAAAGTACAACTAAATACTCACATGCAAACACTCTTCACACATGACGGTACTGATCAATTCTCCGACAAAAATCTGGTTGATAAAATTCATCTTCACACCTTCTCTTCCATATACTGTAACATTATATTTTGGGATAAATTTAACTCGTTTCCTCAGTAACACATTTTTTCCAAATTCATGACTTCAAAGTTTCATAATAATTTCTAGATGACATTTGCTAAAAAAAATTTATAGCCTAAAACATTTTCATTAACATTATTTGTTAAAATCTCTAAAGGCTGATAATTGTGATTTTAAACCGTAACTGGCCCAGTGTCGGTTTTCTGCTTTCTGCTAACTGGGAAGAGTTAGTTAAGTTTAAATGACCATAAATACAGTAGATGGCGCCCTTGAACTGTGTAACATCCCCACCTTTCACTTTTCGTTTTGTTTCTTCATCAGCAGTTTTGACTGTAGGGCTGTTGAAGGCTTTTAAGATGGCACTCTGTATGCGCTGCATCAGGAGAAGAGATTGTTTATAATCTTTTATGGTATATGTAATAAATTGTTAATACTGAGCACAATAACATACAAGTAACCTTATTCCACATCTTGTCAAAGGCACCCAAGAGTAATGCATGAAAAAAAATCCACAAGCCATTAAAATTAGAGCTGTATCACAGCAGGGTAAACAATTTTCCTATCAATGCTGTATTATTTATCCTCTGAGGCATCTATTATACCGTACATTTCTCAGTACACAGCTCTCAACCAAAGGAAAATAAAATGCAGAGTGACAAAAGCTGGAGGAATTCAGCAGGTCAGGCTGCATGTGGAAAGGAATAAACAGTCAATGTTTCAGGCTGAGACCTGTCATTTGAAGGTGTTTGCTGCTGAGTTCCTCCTGCATTTTGTATGCCTTTCTCTGGATTACATATGCTATTTCACAGGTGACAGAAGAAGACATTTTAACATTTGTTAATCTATTTAATACATCTTTCCCAGCAAGTGGTGAAGCTTTGGATCCCGGGCAGCTGTAGACAATGTCAAATTGGAAATACGACATTTGGATTCTTCAGCCAAATCATTCATATAGATTGTGAATGGCTTGGGCCTGAGTACAGATACCCCACTGCGCCACTAGTCACAGCCGATCAACCACAGAATGATTGCTTAATCCCACTTTTTGCTTTCTGACTAATAATGAATTCTCTGTATTATTATCACTAATTAATACTCTAAGGTCAATACTGCGATCTCAAGTTTTACAAATTATATAAATGACTTGGATGAAGGGACCAAAGTTAGAGGGGCCAGATTTGCTAATGACTGGTAGGAAAGTAAGACGAGGAGGACATAGGAGGGTTCAAAAGGACATGGATAGGGTAAGTGGGTTGCAAAGATCTGATAAATGAAAAATGAGAACATGATTATCCAAAGTGTTAGGAGAAGTAAAAGTACCCTTTATGTAAATATTCAAAGATTGCAAAGCTCAAAAATGTAGAGATATTTGGATGATTTGGTGCCTATTACAAAGGCCAGTATTAAGGCAGTAACAGTCAGGTAAAACTTCTAAGGAAATATTTTCATCAACAAAAACAGAGTACAGCACTCCATGTGAGCATATGCAATTCTGATAAAAAGTACAGACCACTAAACTTAAATGAAAGCACAACCCAGCTAAATGAAGAAAAAAAAACACTACAGAAGAAAAAGTTAACCAGTCAAACAGCATGACCCTCCACAGAAGACATCCCCACAATCTGAGCAGACTAGATGTCAACAAGGAAATGTTGAACACCTGGCTCAGAGTTTAACTTCCTACAAAGTTAAATCTTGCAACATAGGGGACAGCAGAGCTTCACTTCCAGATGAGCTCAATGCATTCTATGCTCGCTTTGATCACAAGAACAGGGAGGAACTATTACGTACCCCCATGTCTCCCAATAATCATCTGGTCCAGATGGAGTACCTGACTGAGTACAGAAGACCAGTGCCAACCAACTGGCTGGTGTATTCACAGACATCATCAACCTCTCACTCCGGCAGTGTGTGGTACCCACCTGCTTCAAGCAGACTTTAATCGTACTGGTGCCCAAGGAGAGTGTGGTGACCTGTTTAAATGACTATTGCCCAGTGGCACTTACATCCACAGTGATGAAATGGAAGCATATCAGCTCCTGTCTGAGTGGCGACTTGGATCCGCTCCAATTCGCGCACTGAAGCAACAGGTCTACCGCAGACACCATCTCGTTCACCCTTCATGCAACCCTGGCATATCTGGACAGCAATGGTGCATACATCAGGATGCTCTTTATCAGATCAGGTCAGCATTTAATACCATCGTCCCCTCAAAACTAATTAGTAAACTCCAAGACCTGGGCCTCAATACCCCCTTGTGCAATTCTATCCTGGTTGCCTCACCTGTAGGACCCAGTCAGTTTGGAATGGCAAAGACATTTCCTCCACAAACTCCATCAGGACAGGAGCACCGCAGGGATGTGTGCTTAGCCCCCTGCTCTACTCATTTATACCTGTGACTGTGTGGCTAAGTGCAGCTCCAGCACCATATACAAGTTTGCTGATGACACCACTGTTGTGAACTGTATCAAAGGGGCTGATGAATCAGCATACAGGAGGGAGACTGAAAATTTGGCTGGGTGTTGTAATAACAACAACCTCTCACTCAATGTCAATAAGACCAAGGAACTGATTGTAGACTTCAGGAGGTGGAAACCAGAGCTCCACGAGCCGGTAATCATTGGAGGATCAGAGGTGGAGAGGGTCAGTAACTTTAAATTCCAGGGTGTCACTATCTCAGAGGACCTGCCCTGGACCCATCATATAAATATAATTGTGAAGAAAGCATGACAGTACCTCTACTTCCTCAGGAGTCTGCGGAAATTCGGTATTTTTTCAAGAACTTTGGCAAACTTCTACAGATGTGTGTAGAAAATGTGTTGACTGGCTGCATTATAGCCCAATACAGGAACAACAATGTCTTTGAGTGAACAATCCTACAAAAGGAAGTGGATTTGGCCCAGTACATCATGGGTAAAACCCTCCCAACCATTGAGCACATCTACATGAAATGTTGCCGAAGAAAAGCAGCATCCATCATCAAAGATCCTCACCACCCAGGCCGTGCTCTTTTCTCACTGCTGCCATCAGGTAGAAGGTACAGGAGCCCCAGGACTCGTGCCACCAGGTTCAAAAACAGTTACTACCCCTCAGCTATCAGGATCTTGAACAAAAGGGGATAACAACACTCATTTAAGGCCTCTTTTATATTGTTATTTCATGCTCATTATTTATTGTTTTTTATCTATACCTGCATTTGCACAGTTTATTTACAGTTTACAGTTCCTGATGTTTACAGGTTTCAGATCCTGTTTACAGTTACTGTCCTATACATTTGCTAAGTATGCACAGAGAATAAAATAATCTCAGAGTTGTATATGGTGACATGTATGTACTCTAATATTAGATGTTAATTTGAACTTTAAAGACCTCTTCCTAGAAAGAGAGGGCTCCTTGTGGCAATTCAGGACCAGGTGGTTAACACAAAAACTTATCAAAAATATATAATAAAAGACCAACAGATTTAAGAGGATGCTGAGAAACGAGAAACAATCCAACACATTAAAGGATCCCACAGTAGTTTAACTCAATCTGATTACTTACACGGGCAAAATCAAGTGGCAAACAACATTCACCAAAATCTCGTCTTAAAATAAAAACTCAAAAAAAACCATACCTTACTATAAATAGAAGCCTAGTCCAGTTTTAGAGTCAGAGTCCTACAAATTATTACAGATAGGACAATCCATAATAATCGTCCAGATATTATAGGACAAACAAGCAAGAGCAACTGACTTAATAGACATAGCCATTCCACACACAAACAACTTACTGAAGAGGTGGAGCTGAGTGACGATGGCGCTAAACAGCGACTCCTTTGCTCGCATCTTCGGAAACAGCTCTATTTCTATCTTTGATATATCTTCTTTTCTTCTTTTTCAAGGTTCTTTTGAAGATCCTGACCTGGAGTTACACTCAGACTTTGGTTCTTTGCGGGAATGGGACCCACTCTCAGGACCTCACGACCAGACACTTTTCGATATGCCAAGGACGTGGCCTGGAAGACTAGCGTGCTTTCAGGGTGCCGGATTTTCATGGCTCTGGAGGCAGGCGGATTCAAGGCTGGTGCCGCCGCTGCCACTGACTGATGCATCACAGGAGAACGAGGAAGATAGGAAGCAGTGGGCTTGTTGCTGCATTCGTGCCCAGAGACACAGGGCTCGGAAAAAGCAATGCAACAGTCTTCTAACACCATTGATCAGTGAGTTGTTTTATTACGTCTCCCCTCTCACTGTGAAATGGGAACACCTCCTTTTCCCTTATTAGGGAGAGAGAGAGTATGTCAAATTACTAGGTGAATGAGTAGTCTTTGTGGTACTGCAAGTCTATGTCTTTATTGATGCTTTGAGGCACTCTTGCATGCTTGGTGATGGGGAGGCACCGATGCTTTTTCGCTGGTGGGGGTGTCATAGCCTTGCTGCTGCTTCTGCGTGGGAGGGGGGATCTGGTGGGGCTTTGGGGTTCTAACATTTAATTGTCCTTCATTCTTTGGCACACTCCTCTGTTTTCATGGATGTTTGCGAAGAAAAGGAATTTCGGGTTGTATATTGTATACATTTCTCTGACACTAAATGTACCTATAGAAACCTACTGAAGTCAATAAGTGAAAAACACCAAAAATATGCTGAATTACAAGAGGAAATTGAAACACTGTGCAACATGAATAGGGTATACATTGTCCCAATGGTAATACAGTTTCTACAACTGCTATCAATTAGGCCTACACAGCAATATTTATTTAAATCTCCAGAGATCCACAATTCTAAACATCACTGGAATAGTCCGAAAGTTCCCAGCAATTGAGAAATGAGTATGCTTGGCTATGCCCATACTGCAGGTTTTACCAGCTTGAGCTGAGAAAAAATAAAAATAATAACTTATTTAGAGAGCACTTTTCATACAGATGATATAGTTCAAAGTGCTTTACTATGGGATAGCAAAGATGATGCAAATAATTAGGAAAATTCATATACTATGGCTGTTTGTCACGAAGGGTGAATATAGAAGTATGAGGTAATGCTTCAGTTAAAAGGGGTATTGGTGAGATTGCATCTGGGGCATAACACAAAAGGTATTAGTTTAATAAGTACAATAGTTCTGTCTATTTAAGGAAGCATTATATGCATTCAAGGCAGCTCAAAATAGATTTACTGCACTGAAACCCTGAAGGACTGTTTGTCTTAAATGACAAAAGGTTGGACATACTCTGTTTCTATGGGGTGCTGTTCAGCAGGGAGAGCTTCATTGAAACATGATTCTTTGGGATCTTGACAGGGCTGGTGTGAAGAAATGGTTTCCTTTTATAGAAGAAAACAGAGCCATGGTTCACTGTTCAAAAAAATCCATTCAAGAAGCAGAAAGGTTATTTTTTCTTTCAGAGGATTCCAAGTCTTTTGGTGTCTCTGCCACAAAGAGCAGTGGAAGTAGAGACTTAAATATTTTTAATGTAAATTAAAGATTCAAGGTATATTTATGGAAGTATGCATGTAGTATACAACCCCGAGATTCATCTTCCCCACAGACAGCCACGAAACAAAGAAATCCATGGAACCTGTTCAAAGAAAAACATCAACCCCAGGCACAAAACACATAATAGAATCAATCCAGGCATGTTCCGTTCAGCTCAGTATTCATTATCTGCAGGCTGTCCTGATTCAAGATTGCTCAAAATAGCAACAATAAAAGGAGTGACAAGAAACCAGAAATAGTGTGAACTACAGAGTCCAATCCACAAACCGTGTCGATTAAACCTTGCCCAAGATCCAGAACTCTGGCACCATGCTATGACAGCATCAAGGGAGGGAGAGCACTCGAATACAGATCTAATCTGATTGGATTTAACCAAGTACCATTTTGTTCTTAAAATGAGATAGATCCCGAAATGCTCCAGGAACTTAATCACCTTAATATTTCTCAAGACATTTTCTCATCCTTAATAGCAACATGACCTATAATATCGACACACCCCTCCCTAAACTCTCAATTAACCATGTCCTTCTTCATAGCTGAGCGCAATCTCTCTGAATAATGCATGTCATCTAAACGAAGTAACTTAACCACCCTAACACTCTGGACCAGCCTACTGATCAATGCTTTACTATGATCTATATAGACAACATTCATTACTTTACTCTCGCCAATCATCTTTGTCACTTCCTCAAAAAAATCAGTTACATTTCGATTGCCCCTAAGTCAATGCTTTTTCCAAATACAAGTACACATGTCACTAAGAATCTTCTACAACAATCTCCTCCAATAAATTATAGACTAGTGAGGCTTACATCTTAGTGATGTAAGTCTCACTAGTCTATAATTTCTGGTTTACCACCATCTTTCTTCTTAAAGTAACATCATTGGATATTCAAGCAACACACACAAATTGCTGGTGGAACTCAGCAGGCCAGGCAGCATCTTTGGAAAAGAATCGACCCTTTGGAAGATCTGGAGTAAAAAAGCTATGCAGTAGATTTAAAAGGTGGGAGGAGGGGAGAGAGAAACACAAGGTGAATGGTGAAACCTGAAGGGGGAAGGATGAAGTAACGCGCTGGGAAGTTGATTGGCAAAGGAGATACAGGGATGGAGAAGGGAGAGTCCGATAGAAAAGGACAGAAGGCCATGGAAGAAAGAAAAGGGGAAGGAGAACCAGAGGGAGGCAATGGGTGGGCAAGGAGATAAGGTGAGAGGGAAAAGGGTATGGGGAAGGGTGAAGGAGATGGGGGAAAAAGGGCATTTCTGGAAGTTCAAGAAATCAGTGTTCATGCCATCAGATTGGAGACTACCCAGACAGAATATAAGGTGTTGTTCCTCCAGCCTAAGTGTGGTCTCATCATGACAGTGGAGGAGGCCATGGATAGACGTATCGGAGTGGGAAAGGGAAGGGGAATTAAAATGGATGGCTGCTGGGAGATCCAGCTTGTTCTGGCGGACGGTCTCCCAGTCTACATTGGGTCTCACCGATATAAAGGAGGCCATACTGGGAATACTGGACACAATACTTTATATGACTCCAACAGACTCACAGGTGAATTGTCGCCTCACCTAGAAGAACTGCTTGGTGTCCTGAATGGTAGTGAGGGAGGAGGCGTAGGGGCAGGTGTAGCACTTGTTCCTCTTGCAAGGCTAAGTGCAAGGAGGGAGATCAGTGGGGTGGGACAAATGGACAAGGGAGTCGCATAGGGAGCGATCCCTATGTAGTTCTCTTACAGACGGCATCAGGTTTTCCTCCAGGATTTCCCTGTGTTAGCTGCATTCATTTTACCCTCTACCTTCACAACCCTTTCAGGCCCTGCTGCAGGGGAGCATCCCCACAGCATGATGCAGCACCACCCTGCTTCACAGTAGGGATGGTGTGTTTTTGATTATATGAGGAGTTTGGCTTGGCCAAAAAGCTCAATTTTTGTTTTATCAGACCATAGAACCTTCTTCCAGCTGACTTCAGAGTCTCCCACATACTTTCTGGCAAAATCCAGTCAAGATTTCATGTTTTTTTTTCAACAGTGGCTTTCTCTTTGCCACTCCCTCATAAAGGTGCAACTGATGAAGCACCCGGGCAACAGTTGTTGTATGTGCAGTCTCTCCCATCTCAGCCACTGAAGTTTGCAACTCCTTCAGAGTTTTCATTGGTCTCTTGGTGGCCTCCCTCACTAGTCCCCTGTTTTGGGGACAGCCAACTCTAGGCAGATTTACAGCTGAGCCTATTCTTTCCATTTCTTGATTGACTTAACTGTACTCCAAGGGATATTCAGTGACTTGGAAATTTTCTTGTATCTACTTCCTGACTTGTGCTTTTCAATAACCTTTTCGCTGAGTTGCTTAGAGTGTTATTTTGTCTTCATGGTGTAGTTTTTGACAGGATACTGACTCTCCAGCAATCGGAGCTTCAAGATATGTCCATACATGGCCTTCTCTACTGCCATGATGAGGCCAAACTCAGGTTGGAGGAGCAACACCTCATATACCGTATGGGTAGTCTCCAGCCCCTTGATATGAACATCGAATTCTCCAACTTTCGGTTATTCCCTCCTTCTCCCTTCCCCAATCCCACTTTCACTCTGCCTCCTCTTCCAGCTGCCTATCACCTCTCTCATGTAGTAGAAGTCTTCTACTATCCATAGTGCTTTCCCCTTACATTCCTTCTTCACCTTTCCTGCCTATCTCCTCCCTGCTTCCCCTCCCCCACCCCTTGATCTTTCCTCTGATTGGTTTTTCACCTGGCACCTACTAGCCTTCTCCTTCCCACCCTCTCCCCACCTTCTTTACAGGGCCCCTGCCCCCTCCCTCTTCAGTCCTGACGAAGGGTCTCCACCCGAAACGTTGACTGCTCGTTTCCACGGATGCTGCCCGACCTGCTGAATTCCTCCAGTGTTTTTTTACATGGAGCTTCCAGATACAGGTGTATTTTTACTACAATCAATTTAAACACCCTGACTGCACAAAGTTATCTCCATTTAACTAATTATGTGGCTTTTAAAACGAATTGGCTGCATCAGAGAGGATTTGATGTGTCATATTAAAGGGGGTGAATATTTATGCAATCAAATATTTTGTGTTTTATGTTTATAATTAATTTAGATCACTTTGCAGAGATCTGTAATCACTTTGACACATGTCTTTTTCTAATGATCAGCATCAAAAAGCCAAACTAAATCCACTGTGATTAAATGTTGTAAAACAATAAACCATGAAAACTACTGGGGGGTGGGGAGAAATACTTTTTTTAATATAGGTACTGTAGTTAAATCAAGTAAAATTATGAGAGACACAGACAGTGTAGATGACCAGAATCTTTTTACGCCAGTAGAAATGTCAAATGCAGGAAGGTACTTTAAAGTGAGACAGTTTTGTTTAGGTGCCTAGAATTTACAGATGGACAGGAATATGGACTATGATGGGATTAGACATGGCTGACCAAAGACCCTTCACTGTGCTGTACAGTTCTATGGCTACTGTCACTTTTCCACTTCAGGTCCCAAATGGAAAATTTCATTTACAAAATAAATAGCAGCAGGATATCAGTCAGCCTCCAGCCATCTCTCAATTCCTCAAACCTCCTGAAACCCATTGTCACGACTTCGGAAGCAAACAATGACTGATCCTCTGCTGTCATCCTGAACAGAAAATTACAAAGGCTTATCACAGAACGTAGATCAGTACAGCACAGGAACAGGCCCTCTGGCCCACAATGTGGTGCTGAACCGGTTAAATTAGTAATCAAATGGCCGACTGAACTAATCTCCTCTAACTACACAATGTCCATATCCTTATATTTTCCTCACATTCACGTGCCAATCCAAACAGATCTTAAAACCCCTAATGCAGGGGGTTCCCAATCCTTTTTTTTATGTCACGGACCCCTACCATTAACCGAGGGGTCTATGGACCCCCAGTTTGTACTTGCCTCTATCAGCATTCCAAGGCAGCACAAGCCCGGCAAAAAACTTGCCCCTCAAATCTCCTTTGAACTTACCCCCTCTCACATTAAAGGCATTGCCTCTGGTATTTGACATTTCAACCCTGGGAAAAAGATACTGTCTGTCCACTATATCTATGCCTTTCACAATCAGAATCAGGTTTATTATCAGCGGCATGTGTCATGAAATTTGGTACCTTAGCTGCAGTAGTTCAATGCAATACATAATAGAAGAAAAAAAGTAAATCAATTTACAGTATACGTATATTGAATAGATTAAAATTGTGCAAAAAAAACAGAAATAATATTGTATATATTAAAAAAGTGAGCTAGTGTTCATGGGTTCAATGTCCATTTAGGAATTGGATGGCAGAGGAAAAGAAGCTGTTCCTGAATCACTGACTGTGTACCTTCAGGCTTCTGTACCTCCTACCTGATGGTAACAGTGAAAATAGGGCATGCTCTAGGTGCTGGAATGAATGCTGCCTTTCTGAGACAGCGCTCCTGGAAGATGTCCTGGGTACTTTGTAGGCTAGTACCCAAGATGGAGCTGACTAAATTTACAATCTTCTGCAGCTTCTTTCGATCCTGTGCAGTAGCCTCTCCATACCTGACAGTGATGCAGCCTATCAGAATGCTCACCAAGGTACAACTATAGAAGTTTTTGAGGACATACATAATCTCATAAACCTCCATCAGACCTCCCCTCAGTCTCTGCTGCTCCAGAGAAAACAACCCAAGTTTCTAAGTTCAAAAAGTTCAAAGCAAATTTATTATCAAAATATATATATATATATATGTTCACCATCATATACAAGCCTGAGATTCATTTTCTTGTGGGCAATCACAGTAAATACAAGAATCACAACAGAATCAATGAAAGACTGCACCGAATAGGACAGACAATGGCCAATGTGCAGAAGATAACAAACTGTGTAAATACAAAAAGAAAGAAAAGAAAAAAGAAATAATAATGATAATAAGCAATAAATATCATGAACACGAAACGAAGAGTCCTTGAAGGTGAGCCCATAGGTTGTGGGAACAGTTCAGTGATGGGGCGAATGAAGTTATCCCCCTCAAAATCCATTTGGTTGGGGGTAATAACTGTTCCTGAACCTGATGGTGCAGGTCCTGAGGCTCCTGTACCTTCTTCCTGATGGCAGCAGCGAAAAGAGAGCATGTCTAACCTCTCGTTTTCGCACATGCTCTCTAATCCAGGCAATGTCCTGGTAAACCTCTTCTGCATCCTCTCTAAAAGCTTTGACTTTTTTCCCTATATCACCAAGATGGACTGCCTCTTAAGGATTTGTATAGTTCACAACTCCTTACCAAGAACATTTTTCTACAGCTATCCTGTAATGCCTTTACAAATTTTGTACATCCCCTTGAAGTTATCCTTCCTTCTAAATTCTAGAAAGCAAAAGCCTAGCTGATTCAATATTACTCCTTCAGCACCTGCCACTACAGGGACCAGAAAGGTGAATCTTTGCAGCAACTCCCTCTTATTTTTGTTCTTGTGTGAGGAGATCAGAATTGTACAGAATACTTCAGCTATGGTTTTTCTTAGGCCCTTATAAATATAGTAAAACAGCTTCTTTAGAAGTTTCCATCTTAGGAGGCTGTGGCTGCTTAATTGCTCGCTTTAGGGGTGCAATGATGAACAGATTCTTGGGTACTAAGGAAAATGGGAATAAAGCAGGGAATTTGGCTGAAGGAGCTATTCACTTACTCCTGCTGAATATTCATGTCTCACGTCCAATACAGTAAGATGTCTGACAAAACATTACATGACTGAATCTTTATTACAAATAACAAAATTTCTCAGTTTATGATATTGTCTTACAATCACTTTAGATTGAAATTTGTGTTAAAATATAAATAATGTATTGAAAATCTTTTTAAAAAATTGTGCAGGCTACAATCAAAACAAGTTTTGTCCTTTGCATGTCCATTGCAAATATGACCTAGTTGGTAACTCTTTTCCAAACTGAGCAATGGTTGAGTCACACGTGTATTCAGCACATTGAATACCCTGAAATAGGTTTAGGATTTTATCAACAGTCCCATTAGTGAAGCTTTGAGCACTGAACCATTTATTTAGGTCAGACAAAGGCATCATCCCTGCATGGTCAGGGAGCTAGTGACAGTGGTGAAAGACACTAATTAATTAGCAGCAGGCTTCAACTACTTCTCCTGCCACTGTACTAAATAATCCATTAAAGATAATATGGGAAAAATACAACTGCCCTGCAGGACTTATTGACTTATTCCCTCTATCATCTTTAAGTTACCAAATTCTTCTCCAAAAGATTCAAGACTGTTCAAGATTCAAGATTGTTTAATGTCATTTCCAGTACACAAGTGTGAAGGAAAACTAAATAATTGTTACTCTTGATGCAACACAAAAATCACAATAATAAAAAACAAAATAACTCTTAATACATAAGATAGCTTATATACATAGATTGATTGTATGTCCATGAAGTGACATTAGGCATAGAGTGCATGTACATAGGGTGAATCTGACAGGAAATGATAAAAGTGGTGGTGGTAGCAGAGGGGTGTGAAGGGGTAGGTTAGTGAGTGGGAATGTTGATTAGCCTAATGCTTGGGAAAAGAAACTGTTTTTGAGCATGATGTTCCTGCAAAACACAGTCAATTTGCAATTATGCTCTCACACTGAAGTGGGACTATGCAGCTCAGAACTATAGAGTTTCAGCTGCGCTGCTGAGGACAGGAAGGATCTACAACGGGTAGTCAAAGCTGCCCAACGCATCACCAGCACCAGCCTACCCAATATCAAAGATATATGTACAGAAGTGTGCTGGAAAATGGCCAGTAACATCATGAAGGGTTCCATCCATATTGCCCATGTCCCTCTCCTTCATGAAGGAGGCATGTAGCATCCACATCAGGACTACCAGACTCAAAACATAGTTACTTTCCCAGCAGTATGGCTGATCAACACCTCTACCCATTAACCCACCCCTCCACATCCCCCATCCCCCCACTACCACTACTTTATCATTTCCTGTCAGTCACCTTATGTACAGACACCCCTGTGCCCAGCGACACTTTATGGTCATACAGTCAATGTATACAAGCTCTTTTATGTATTTATATTTATTGTGTTTTTGTTCATATTATTAGTATTTTTATGCTCTTTTCTTTTTTTTGTGCGGCACTGGATCCGGAGTAACAATTATTTCATTCTCTTTTACACTTGTGTACAGGAAATGACATTAAACTATCTTGAATTACCTTGAAAAGGCAATATCTTAAACCGTGTTTCTTGGGAGACAAACATAGTCATCAAGTTTGAAGGGTTTTGTTAAGATCACTGGCGAGAGTAATTCATGACCATTACAACATATCCTTCATGGAGTTTTCTAAACAAGTGAATGCTCGTGGTGGTAATCCTGCTAAAGGATTCTGGTGGCAGGCACGTCGCTGCAGGCTCTCTCCCTCTCTCGACACCACATGGTTGTGACACTCCACAACAATAACTCGATTAACAGCTGTGGTGTTCCCAGGACGGACAATGCTCTGCTACTCGGGTACCCGCGGTTCTGACTGGCACAACTGTCACTGCTGTCGAGTTTGAATAGATCCAGAGAACTGACAGTCTAATTTTGTCACACCGTCTAAAGTCCTTCCAATCATGTTTTTGCCCTGCCAGCCGTCTCCCTCACTACTCTGCTTCAGGAGATACAATGACAGTCAAAAATAATTTACATTTTAAATTGAAAACACGCATTTCATGATACACAGCATTAAGCATCTATTTTGGTGCAGTAAATGAGCACAATAGTTCAAAGTAAATTTATTATCAAACTACGTACGTGTCACCAAATACTACCCTGAGATTCATTTGCTTGCAAGAATTTACAGTAGAACCAAGAAATACAATAGAATCAATGAAAAACTACACACAAGACTGACAAACAACCAATGTACAAAAGACAAACTGTGCAAATATAGATAGCAAGCACATAATTAATACTGAAAATGATATGTAGAGTACTTGAAAGTGAGTAAATGATTTGAATTTAAATAGTACTTTATCATATTTAATTATTTAATGATTATACTGTAAAGAACTTCAGACAGTCACTAAGAACTTTTTAATCCAACTTTCCTCACCTGCATTAGAATGTCTTATACTACTTCCGTTCTTCGACAGAAAGCAGAACTGCTTGAAAGTCTCTGTATGGTATAAGCAAGTTGTCCAACAGAGGTCCAGGGTTTACATGAACTCCCTTTCATTTTTCTCTCTTAGACCTATATAAGGAGTTTCTTCAACATCTGCGCCAAGGATGATTTGCTACTGACTGCAAATACTGAGCTAAAGTTCTTGATGTACATTGCTTTTCATGCTGATAGATAATATCAGAATTCATGCTCAGGCATCAATGGTTTGGCCCAGTAATGTGAATATTCCAGGCACCCATGTTAAAGAAAAGTTTACTACATGAATCATTTTCTAGGAAAGCAACCCACAAACTCACACCCTCTCCCCCCACCCTCAGCCCCTGTTAATGCAAGGATGTCCTGTATCAATATTATGCAAATGATAAAGTTTTTAAATTCCCTTTAATTGCCCTCCTTTAATGTTCAAAGTAAGCTTATTAGCAAAGTACATATGTGTCACTATATACAATCTTGAGATACATTTTATTTAAAGATACATGCACTTCTAGCGCAATGAGCTGCATCACCCAGCAACCTACCTATTTAACCCTAGCCTAATCACAAGACATTTACAATGACCAATTAACCTACTGACCTGTTTGTATTTAGACAGTGGAAAGAAACTGGAGCACCTGGAGGAAACCCATGAGGTCACAGGAACCACTGGAATGAAACTCCAAATTCTGACACCCTGAGCTGTAATACTATAGTGCTAACTGCTGCATTACTGTGGCACCCTTATTGTAAATGCAAACAACGACTGACAAGCAACCAATGTGCAAATATTTCCATAGTAGATATATAATTACCTTCGTTTCCTCAATCTGCATTGCATTGAGTAAATAGTGAAGCAGTTCCTGGCTGTCCTGCTGCTGGAAACCCTTAAAACGTGGTGCTCTGTTGGGAAGAGAAGCAAAACATATTGTAAAGCACCCATGTGCCTCTGTAACTATTCTATGCCAGCAATACTAGAGCACTGTCTCAGTTGATCAGCATTGAGTTCCTCAGCCTTTTACACAGCACAATTCTAATACTGTCAAAATTGGAACTGGAATCAGTTTATTATTGTCATAAGTACCAATTTACAGTGGAAAGCTTGGCTTGCACACACCTCACAAGGTTAGATCAAGCAGGCAACCAAGATGATGTAGGCAACATACGGCAATGTTTTGTGGGAAGCTCATAAACTACCAGAAGCTGAGGTTTGATAGAGGTTTATAAGATTATGACAGGCATAGATAGAGCAGGTAGACAGTATATTTTCCCAGGGTTGAAGTATCTAATACCAGAGGGCATGCATTTAAGAGGAGAGGGGGGTAAAATTTCAAAGGAGATGCAAGGGGCATTTTTTTTTACATAGTATGATGGGTTCTTGGAGTGGTGGTAGAGGCAGAAACATTAGAGATTTTTAAGAGATATTTAGATAGGCACAGGAATGTGAGGAAAGTGGAAGGATATGGACATGGTGCAGGCAGAAGGGATTAGTTTAGTTGGCTATTTGATTACTAATTTAACGGGTTTGACACAACATTGTGGACTGAAGGGCCTGTTCCTATGCTGTACTGTTCTATGTTCTACTACATATACAAGCAAATAAAATCTGTCTTGATATATTTGAGACAGTTAACCATAGATCCTGATTTGTACAAACAGCAGTCCCAACCTGTTCTGCAATGATACAACAGGTTGTGCTGCATTGGCACTGGCTTCCATATGTCAGCACATCTGTGTATGTTCTAGTCAATCAAGCATCCAAAAGTCCTCAAACACAGCAATGATCTTGCTTCTAGCAAGCTTTTCAAGGAGAAACAAGTGCATATACTTATTTGTTAGATATATAATTTCACCATGAATAAATAATTTTAATTACAGGCGATGTTCTAAAGACATAAAAACAAATATACATTCTTTATTTTGGTTTAAAATGTTACTTTTTGCAGCTTTAAAAAGTAAGATTTTTGGAATTGGCATCAGTGACACAACAATTCTAGCATCTTTCCCATCATTATGTTGGATTCCAGCATGTTAACATCCTCGCAGCAAAGAAGCAGAAGGATGCACCTGAACCAGCAATGTATTTGACTCGGAGGTGATTGTGATCCAGTAATATTTCTGCCTTTGCTTTGTCTATTGATAGAGATGGTAGGGCAAGAATTAACAGAATCTCCAGGCAAGGATAGATTGCAAATAGAGTGCAGACAGCTTTTGAAAAACACAGCTTCCCTTTGCATAGCAGGCTCAGATACTGGAGACAAGATAAAAATATAATGAGAGGGTGAGAAACACACACACCAACTCGGAAACAATTGCTTTATTATTTTTAAAATATCATTGGTAGCTTGGAATATCTATTGACTTTTAACACCTCTATTGAGGTGATTTATCTTGCCTGTAAGGAATTCAATTACACACAGTTTATTAAATGGTCAAAACCTACAAATGCTAGCCAATTCTGTATAAAAGTGGCATATCCCTGTTCAGACTTCAGAACTGTGTGGTGACAGAGGCCATACTGTTCTCTTTGCGCACAAGTAAAATAAAGTATGATTGAGGAATAAGTGTGAATACAGGCAATCCCCGGGTTACAAATGAGTTCTGTTCCTGAGTCCGTCTCAGTCAGATTTGTACGTAAGTCGGAACAGGTACAACCGGTATTACTTAGCGTCAGTTAGTCAAACGATTATCTTAGTATATAGTATATAGTATATATTTTATCTTTCTATGCATATAAAACACTTAAGAAATGTATGTACGTCAATAATTAAATCACTGTGTTGCTCAGTAGTAATTGTAGCTTTCATCGGGGCAGGGCCTTTCACATGCTCCATTATTCTCACTTCATCCTTTAAAGTTGTTCTGATAACTGACCGACTGTAGCCTAAAGCTTTTCCAATGACCAATGGCATTTTACCTCTTTCTAATCGCTTTATTATTTCCACTTTGTTTTCATTTGCGATCGTTTTCTGTCAATGGAACAGGAAACTGCGGATTTTATATTCTATCGCTGAGCAGCAGTGAACCGTCTGATTGGCCTATCAGAGTTCTCTTTGGGAACTAGTTGACTTGATCAGCATTTCTGATCTGGCTATTGTTCACGATAACACTCAATTAAAAAAATACAGCAGCCGCAGGCAGCAGGTCCTCTGCTCCCCCCGGGTCCTAAAATCCACCCGCACTGAGACAGGTTAAATAGGACAAGTGGAAAAGGGGGTGGGGGGGGGAGTCAGGGTGAATCTTACTAAGAAATATTTAAGCCAATTACAAAGTTACACACTCAACAAAGTGTTAACAGCAATGACTTAAAATGGCAGACGGCGTTGTGATTTGACTTAAAATGGCAGACAGCGTTCTCCTCCCTCCGTTCATAAGTACGAGTTGTCCGTAAATTGGACGTTCGTAACTCGAGGATTGCCTGTATTCAGAGTCCAGTTAATCAGTGACAACAAGATCACTTATGAAGGTATAGTTGATCAAACTTTGGTGGGGTATACACGTATGAGTATATAACCTTCTTGGCCATCAAATAAATGAAATTACTTCTGTTGAAAGATTATTGATCAGAAATGTGAATGCTTCTTCTCTTCAGAGATGCTGCTTGGCTTGCTTAGTATTTCCAACATGTTTTTTTTTTAATTTTCATTCGCAATTTCTACCTGATCTTTTTTCTTTTGGAGTTAGTGTAGGTTAGTGTACCCCGAGTCCAATAATAGTCAACCTATTTTTGTCATATGCAGAATAATTATGTCCAGTTTATTTGAAGAATAGCACCCTTCCCACCATCAGGGACATACATTCTCAAGAAGCAGTACCTCAAAAAGGTGGCATCCATTTTTAAGAAGCCTGTACCTCCTCCTGATGGTAGTAACATTAATACCATCAGGGAGGAGGCACAGGAGCCTGAAGACCTGCACTGAATGATTTAGAAACACCTTTTTTCTCTCTGACCATGAATACTACCTTGTTTTACTTCTATTTTGCACTATTTATTTTTGTAAATTATGGATTTGTCTTGCACAGTTCTGCTGTCACAAAGGAACAAATTTCACCATGCAAGGACCATTTTCTGAAGATTAGACAATATTCAATTCCATTCACTAGTCCTTAGCAACTGAAGCAGCCAAGACCTTCATAAATCAAGATCCTGACATTTGCCATTGGCTGATGAATGCAGGTTTAAATGCCTTGATATAACCACCTCCAACCAAAAGGAGTCTAATACTCCTTTTGAATTCAATGGCATTACCATTGCAGAGTCTCCCATTATCATCATGCTGTGTGTTTACCATTGACCAGAAACTCAATTGGACCAGTCATGCAAATCCTAGGGCTACAGGAACAAGTCAGCTGTTGAGCGTTTTTGCAGTATGCAACTAATCTCTTGATTCACCAAAGCCTTTCCATCACCAACAAGACAGTAGGCAGAAACACTATGGAATCCTGGCCAGAACCTTCAAGAAATACAACACTAAACAAGTGGCCCACACACATCCTGAATTACAAATATATCATCTATCTTTAATCAACAATATATCTTAATGCTAGAACTTGCTATCCAACAACACTACGACAGTCTTGCAGTGATTCTAAACACTTCTCATCTTCTCCAGGACAATTAGAGATGGCTTATATACAGTGGATTCAGTTAATCAAGGTAGCCATTTATTCGGGATAATTCTTAAAGAACAAAACCTAATTGAGAAAATTGCCAGGATTCCATTTGTTTATTTGGGATATTATGCTGCTTAATTGGAGCACGAGCCTGTTACTAAACAGTTTCTAACTAACACCAGTCACGCACACTTGTGTGGCTGTTATATACACTACAAAATTAGAAATTCCAGCTTATAAGTAGCGCCAGCTGTGTGTATTTGTGTTCAAAAAGCAGTGATTTTTGTCACTAATAATTGGCAAGAAATTAGCAGTAAGACTATTCAGAACTGTTTTGCTCCCTACAGTTTCAAGCATTCAGGCTTGCAGATGCCAGAAACAGCCAAGAGTTTAAATGAAATGATTTCACTACTTCAACAAGTAAGGAACTACAAAGAAATTGAAGGCATGAACAATTATTTTGAATGTTACAATGAAAATGAAGATTTCGCATTGAAGTGTTGTATCAAGGCAATCTAATATCTGCACTAGGTGTCTACACTGATTTTGTTCATTTACAGTCAATCTAAAGAACACAGCAGTGTAATTCCTCCGTTGATACCTATGAGAACTAATACACAGTTTTACAGTACTGTAGAAGTATTGATAGTGTTCTAATTTGTTCTGTACTTAAGTACATTATTTGTTACTCAGTTAAATAGTAGTTTGTTTTTTTTATATACCTTTTTAACTTTTTCCATGAAACTTCAACTAATTGGGGCAGCCACTTAATTGGGTGAAAATATACTGGTCCCAATGAGTCGCATTTAACCTGAATCCTCTGTATATGGCCTTTCCAGCAATGCCTGGATCCCAGAAAATGGATAGATAAAAGGACCTAATCTTTCCAGTTTGTGTCTATTAGCTCCTGTACAGTTATTTCAAAAAGCACTAGTGATTAAAATATATTAAAACTAGGTCTAAACAATTAAAAATGGCCTTCAAGATAAAATGAACAAAAATGGGAAGGACAAAGAAACAAGAAAACAGAAAATGAGGCACGAGTTAAAGAAAAACCAGGAAAATATTAGCAATAGATATTATCCAAGATGTATTCAAAGTTTAGTAGCAATTATTTAAAAGGAATCCTCTTAACCTAGCAGTCACAAGAAATCATGGTCAACAAAATATATGTGTAACCTTTAATAAATGTGTTTAATGACTAATTGATGTATCAATCACTTGCTCATCTGATCAGTCAGAAGTCAGCAATCCTAAAATTCAGTACAGTGGAAAACTGAAGGGCCCTGCAGCAATATACACAATCTGCCCCAACATTATGTTTGCCAGCTGTAACACTAACTAAATTAACAGCGGATGGATTGGTACCAGACTCTAAGCAGCTTATTACAAAAGCAACCTATCCTAAAGCAGAAACCATAAACTTCACCACATCCAAAGAAATGTTGCACGACATTGAAGATGATCTCTTCAACAGAAGTACATTGGGGCATGTTGCTTATTAAAGAAAAAAGGTGTGGCATCATCCTAGTATAAAATAATAAGCATAAAATATCAGCAAACTGTTCTTATTCTGTCACTTGCAAAAACTACTTTGTGAACTAATTATTTCACGTATTGCTTTTAGAACAAAAACACAAGGTCAATAATCCTCAGATAGGATAGAATATCAATGATACAAGGCATGGGATAGAGCTGTATACTGACACTAAGTTTCTCACCCTTATTATAAATCTGGAATTAACTTAATATCAGCTTTAGACATATCTAAGCAAATCAGGATTAGGTTTAATATCACTGGCATAAGTTGTGAAGTTTATAGTAAATTGCAGTACATTGCAATACATAATAATAAAGTATCAATTACAATCAGAACTATATTAAAAAAATAAATGGGCAGTGCAAAAAGGGAGAGGAAATATAATGAGGTAGTGTACGTGGTTTCATTGTCTATTCAGAAATCTAATGGCAGAGGGGATGAAGCAGTTCCTGAAATGTTGTTTGGATTTCCAGCATCTGCAGATTTTTTTGTTTGTGCCTGAAATGTTGAGCATGTATTTTCAGGCTCCTGTACCTCCTCCTTGGTGGTAGAAATGAGAAGAGGGCCTGACTTATGACACTTGACACTTAATCTCTTCACAAGCAAAACTTCCAGAAAGGCAGCTCATGAATAATGAGTGAATGGGCTCCACAACTTGAATGATTTATCCCATGTTATCCAAATGCCAAGACTACATTTTTCTACCCAACGAGGCAACATACAAAAATTATCATTAACTGGCAATGAAGAAGTACATCCGAAATACCTACCAAGTAAAACCACAACAAGCAAAATTTGGAAAATAGCAAAGCACAGCTGGAAAGATGTAAAACAAGGTAATCATTCTGGAAGAAATCTGCCAGATGAAATACAATGAGTTCCCTTATAATTTGACAGATAAGAGTCCCAATAAAGGGCCTCTGCCTGAAATGCTGACTAAGTCGGGCATGATGCTGTTTAGCCATATTTCAGTGAAAATCAGAGCAGTTTATCATCTCTTTATGTGCCTTCATTCTTAGTGAGTCTATTTCATATTCAAGTGAGTGGACATTGGCCAGGAAAGATGATGGTACTGCTGGCCTGGTCAAGTTAGCTTTTAGTCCTTGAATTGAAAATTCTACAAAAAGTACAGGAAATGACCTAGTCCATCATGTATAAAGTCCTCTCCATCATTATGCATATCCATGTGAAGTGCTGTCACAGGAGAGTGGCATCCATCACCAAGGACACCTACCATCCAAGCCATGCTCTTTCCTTGATGCTGCTGTCAGGAAGAATGTACAGGAGCCTCAGGACCCACACCACCAGGTTCAGGAACAGTTTTTACCAGTCAGCCAACGGACTATTAAACCAGAGAGGATAACTTCAATCGCCCTATCACTGAATTGTTCCCACAACCTATGGACTTACTTTCAAGGACTTTTCATCTAATTTTATCAATATCTATTTATTATTATTTTTTTCTTTCTTTTATATTTGTATTTTGTTGTCTTTTGCACATTCTGTCCTGCTGAATGTCCTGTTCATTGATTCTATTGTATTTCTTGGATCTACTGTGCAGACCTGCAAGAAAATAAATCTCAGGGTTGTATATGGTGATATATGTACTCTGATAATAAATTTACTTTTAACTTTTGAGCCCAGCTGGTGCCCCAGCTCTATAGCCACATTGCTGCTTCCTCTCACGCTGCCTGTATCTGCCGTTTCCTCGGCTGAGCTGCCAAGGCCAGATTGCTATTGCGGTGTTGGTAGTTCATAGACTCTCTAGTCCAGTATTTTATTGCTGGCTGTCCACGGCATAAAAAAGGTTGGGAACCCCTGCTTTAGATAAAACAAGACAATAGAAAATTGGAGGAAGAAAGGTCTAGAGCTTTCATTACAACAATCATCTTGGTTAACTGCTACACCAAGACTTCTAAATTTAAAACATGCACTCAGCTGCTATTTGCTCTTGCCTGCTGTCCATCTTCTTGAATCCAGTGAGAGTGCTGATCTAATGTCAGCATCTAAATTTTACTCATATGGCATCCTCTCACAGTCACATTTCCTGTTTTGTGATATAATGGTATCACTATTTTACTCTTGCCTACAAGCTAAAATGTCAGTCAGTTTGCCCATCCCATGTGCAGCTCTGTACAACTAAACAAGGGAGAACAGTCAACGCATTTTCACAAGATCAAATGGAGAGAGGCCCTCCGTGGGTCAGTGTCAACCATGGATGTTGTGTCTTAGCTGTATGCAAGCCAGGGCGGTATGACATGGAGAGGAAGCTGTTAGCCATGCAGCAGGCTCCTCCTCTCCACCATCTGATGAACCCAAAGGAACGGCACAGACCAATACAGTTTGGCACCAGCAGTGTCGTAGGAGATGCCACTCAGCATTGAACAATGCAGGACTGTCTTAGGGGACCCCAACTCTGGATTTTTCCCTCGGGGTTTACTCCAGAAACCTTCCCCATAGCTGTAAGGCAGTAAAAGTTTGAGATCAGAGTTTTTCTTTTCCTGGATAAGTTGCCAATCACGGCGGGCGAGCCCCACCTGCCTGAAACAACTGATCTTAAGGCACCAGTAACACAACTTTACCCCTCTCATGTCAGTAGAAATGATTCTGCCAGCTTGGTAGCTAAGCCACCTCTCTTAGCCAAGAGATGGACTTGGTTGTCAGAGGTTATTTGAGATGCAAGCCATTGGAATCATTTAATAGGTAGACAACCTAATAGGTTAAGATCCAAACTGCAAATTAAACGTAACTTGTAACTGACAGCTGTGGTACTGCCTGCAACAGTAAAGCATTACTGGAACTAAATAAATTTTACATTTAGATTTCTCTTGTTTTCACTTTCACAGACTCTTGCCACAAAACCAGAAAGACTATTGCCTGCAAGTGCAATTCCCTTCTCAAGGGCAAAAGTCTCAAGTGGAAGACACCACTGACTATTGGCTCAGGATGACATCCACTCAGAACTATTGCTCAGCTGATGTCAAACACTAGTTACTTGCACTGCTACACTCACAGATCCTTAGGCAGCAGATGTCCTTGCTGCACAGAAGGAAGGAGTGACATTAATTAATGAAGAAAATATATGCAGAAATGCAAAAAATTGTTGAGGATTGCATACTTCTGCTTAGTATTGGGGTGTACTCTCACTTCTGTAAAATTTGTGCTCTGAGATTTACTAGTGGCTTAAAATTATACATCTTATAGTCCAAGGGTTTAATAACATAAATAGATAACTTACAAAGGAGCAGAAAGTGATGGTATCTTTGTATTACTCATCAATGGTTATGTAGATATTTACTAAAAACTAAATTAAATATACTTCATTATTATAAAGTATTAATGGATAACATTTTTCCCTTATGCCTTTTTTGCTATTACTTCAAAGTTAAAAGTAAATTTATTATCAAAGTACATATAGTGTATGTCACTAAATGCAACCCTGATATTCATTTTACTGTGGGCATTCACAGTAAATACAAAGAAATACAATAAAGTCAGTGAAAACTCTCACAATACGGACAACTAATGTACAAAAGACAACAAACTACGCAAATACAAAAGGAAAAAAAGACAAACAAAATAATAATAATAAATGAGCAATAACTAGCGAGAACATGAGATGAAGAGTTCCAGAAGTGAGTCCATAGGTTGTGGGAACAGCTCAGTGTTGAGATGAGTGAAGTCATAGACTCTGGTTCAGAAGCCTGAAGGCTGAGGGGTAATAACTTTTCCTGAACCTGGTGGTGTGGGACCCATGGCTCTTGTACCTTCTTCCTGATGGCATCAGCAAGAAGACAGCATGGATGATAGATTTTATGTGAAAAATCATGAAGACACATGGCAATTCATGCAAAGTTACATTGTGACATTTAAGAATTAAGCAATTAGGCATAAAATATAAAAAAGACAGAATAATCTTAAAAATTTTAGGCGTATGAAGCTACAGCAATATGTTTGGCTCAGCATATTTTAGTGAAAATTTTCTTTTTAACTACTATTAATAAAGGAGACTATTCTTAGTGAAGTGAATCTTTTAAATATTTAGACATAACTTTTCATTTTACCTTACATGAAGCCACAGCCAAATTTACAGAGGGAGGAGTCTCGTGACGATGGGAGAGTAGGAGAAGAGGGAATGTGGGGGTAGACAAATGAAAAATAAATTGTGTTGTTTCAGCTTTAGGACATAACCTGATGCAGATTTTCAGTACTTTTATTTTCATTTTGTATCTCTAGCAAGAGTACTTCATGTTATATAAACCATGTGTCTTCATAATATCCTTTTGGTGAGTGTGTGACCTTGCAGTACATAAACCCCAAAACACATTTTATTTGGAGATACAGCACGATAACAGGCCCTTCTGGTCCAACGAGCCCACGCCGCCCAGTTACATCCATGTAACCAACTAACCTACCTACCCAGACAATAAAGGAGACTACGGAGCCATGAGGGAAGAGCTGGCCAAAGTTAAATGGGCGGATGCCCTGGCAGGAAAGACAGTGGATCAGCAGTGGCAGATATTCTTGGGGATAATACAAAAGATGCAAAAGCAGTTCATTCCAATGATAAGGAAGGATTCAAAGAGGGGGAAGGGGCCACAGTGGTTGACAAAGGAAGTCAGAGATTGTATAACATTAAAGAAAAAGAAGTATGACAGGGCTAAGATGAGTGGGAATACAGATGATTGGGATAGTTTTAAGGAACAGCAGATCTTAACTAAAAAAAGCAATACAGAGAGAAAAAATCAGATATGAGCTCAGTCTAGCCAGGAATATAAAAGGGGGTAGCAAAAGCTTTTTTAGCTATGTGAAGAGAAAGAAGATAGTTAAGAACAATATTGGTCCCTTGAAGAATGAATTGGGAGAAATTGTTATGGGAAACAGGGAAATGGCAACAGAATTTAATGCGTACTTTAGATCTGTCTTCACCAGGAAGGACACAAGCAATCTCCCAGATGTATGGATGGGCCAGGGTCATAAGATATCAGAGGAATTGAGTCAGATTGACATTAGGAAAGAAACTGTGATGAGTAGACTGGTAGGACTGAAGGCTAATAAATCCCCAGGTCCAGATGGTCTGCATCTGAGGGTTCTAAAAGAGGTGGCTCAGGAAATTGCGGATGCATTGGTAATCATTTTCCAATGTTCCTTAGATTCAGGATCAGTTCCTGAAGATTGGAGAGTGGCTAATGTTATCCCACTTTTCAAGAAGGGAGGGAAGGAGAAAACGGAGAACTATCGCCCTGTTAGCCTAACGTCAGTCGTGGGGAAGATGCTTGAGTCCATTATTAAGGACGAAATAGTGGCACATCTTGATGGCAGTAATAGGATTAGGCCGAGCCAGCATGGATTTACCAAGGGCAAATCATGCTTGACTAATCTGTTGGAGTTTTTTGAGGGTGTAACAAGGATGTTAGACGAGGGTAAGGCAGTGGATGTTGTGTACCTAGATTTTCAGAAGGCATTCGATAAGGTGCCACATAGGAGATTGGTGAGTAAAATCAGAGCTCATGGCATTGGGGGCAGGGTTTCAACATGGATAGAAAACTGGTTGGCAGATAGAAAGCAAAGGGTAGCAGCGAATGGGTGTTTCTCGGACTGACTAGTGGGGTACCACAGGGCTCTGTATTGGGACCACAGCTCTTTACGATTTACGTCAATGATTTAGATGAGGGCATTGATAACTATATCAACAAGTTTGCTGACGATACTAAACTGGGTGGCAGTGTGACATGCGAAGAGGACGTTAGGAGAATACAGGGAGACTTGGATAGGCTGGGTGAGTGGGCAGATACTTGGCAGATGTCATTCAATGTGAATAGATGTGAAGTTATCCACTTTGGAAGCAGGAACAAGAGGGCAGAGTATTCTCTGAACGGTGTAGAGTTAGGTAAGGGAGAAACGCAAAGAGACCTAGGAGTCCTAGTTCATCAGTCAATGAAGGTGAATGAGCAAGTGCAACAGGCAGTGAAGAGGGCAAATGGAATGTTGGCCTTTATTACAAGGGGAATTGAGTACAAGAGCAAGGATGTCCTTTTGCATTTGTACAGGGCCCTGGTGAGACCACACCTGGAATATTGTGTACAGTTTTGGTCTCCAGGTTTAAGGAAGGACATTCTGGCAAATGAGGAAGCGCAGCGTAGATTCACTAGGTTGATTCCTGGGATGGCAGGGCTGTCTTATGCAGAGAGATTGGAGAGATTGGGCTTGTACACACTGGAATTGAGGAGATTGAGAGGGGATCTGATTGAAACATTTAAGATAATTAGAGGATTTGATAGGATTGAGGCGGGAAATATGTTCCAGATGTTGGGAGAGTCCAGTACCAGAGGGCATGGATTGAGAATAAGAGGTCAGTTATTTAAAACAGAGTTGAGGAAGAGCTTCTGCTCCCAGAGAGTTGTGGAGGTGTAGAATGCTCTGCCTCGGAAGACGATGGAGGCCAATTCTCTGGATGCTTTCAAGAAGGAGCTAGATAGATATCTGATGGATAGGGGAATCAAGGGATATGGGGACAAGGCAGGGACTGGGTATTGATAGTGAATGATCAGCCATGATCTCAGAATGGCGGTGCAGACTCGAGGGGCCGAATGGTCTACTTCTGCACCTATTGTCTATTGTCTATCTTTGGAATGTGGGAGGAAACTGGAGCACCCAGAGGAAACCCACATAATCACAGGGAGAACGTACAAACTCCTTACAGGCAGTGATGGGAATTGAACCCTGGTTGCTGCTGCTGCATTAGCAATACACTAACTCCTACGCTACTGTACAGGCCAGTTCCTCCCTTATATCATGGAGATTGCAAGTTGTGGAATATTTCAAGATGCTGCAAAAAATACAATTACCTCTGACATAACAGATTGAAAAGAATTCTTGGTACGAGCGGCCCTTTTCCTGCTTCTTTCATACTATGAAGAAATAAATGCACAGCTGAGGTTAAAGATCCAGGGCTGGGAAGTATCACCATCAACGGATCCTGAGCACAAATGATACATTAAATAAAAATTAGTATTCCAGTATAACTGCCATTCTTGTTTGCATAATAAATCAAAACTGAATTCACTTAGTAATGATTTTTTAAAATTCCAATTACAAGTCAGAACTTTGAATCCATCTTGGCTCAACTTCAGAATTTGAATAGGAAATTGAAGTTAACTTTAACCAGGAGAAGTCGCATCACCTACCAAATTTGATTCCATAGGCGGACAGATCTTTAATTTTGTTCCCTTTTCCTTCACCTCATGCATAAGATCATTAAGTATATGGGTCTGAGCCATGTTCTAAAACAAAGAAAAAGTTATAATATAATTTGTTGCATCACATATGCAACAGCAATAAAGAAACCCAAATATCAAATATGCAACACAAGAGATTCTACAGTTGCTGTAAATCCCAAGTAACACACAAAACACTGAAGGAATGCAGCAGGTCAGGCAGCATCCACGGAAGGGGATAAACTACTGATGTTTTGGGGCGAGACCTTTCAGGACTGGCATTCCTTATTCCCTATCGCATCTGAAACCAAGTTTGCAAATCATTACAAAGTTTTTATACTTCTCACTTTGTTAACACAGCTTTGAGTTCCAAGAGTACTCCAGTATCTATAAAACGAGTGAAATAATCCCATTTTTAAATATACCAAGTTAAATATATTTGAGAAACAACATTTGATTCCTCCTTAGTGCTTTGTGTATATTTTCCTCTTTGGAAATGTGAAATATTTTTGAATTATTTCGGGAAATTCATTATTGTGTAGATGTGTAACAAAAGGGAAATGGAAAGGGAACAGACTAGAAATGTGGAGAAAAGGGCAGTATTGAGTCTCAGTTGCTTACCTGCATAACAGCATTAAAAAAACAAGTATTTCCTAAATTGCTCAGCCCTTTGACAGGAACGGCTGCATTACTGATTGTATGTTTTCCCCTCACTGTTTCACCACCATCTGAGTTTTCATCTTGAACTTTCATCGAATTAGAACTTAAACCTTAAAGGAGAAAAGGATTTTTTCATAAACGTTGGTAAGCTACAAATATAGCACTCATGATATATACAAAAAATGCTTATGAACAAAACAGTCATTTTCAGCCAAAGTGCAATACACACACACAACGTAAGAAAGCAGCAAGTCAGGCAGCACCTATGGAGGGGAATAAAACAGTTGATATTTTCTGGTGGAATGGAAGGTCTCAGCAAGAAATGTCGACTGTTTACTCCTTTCCATAGATGCTGCCTGATTTCATGAGTTCCTTCAGCATCTTGTTTGTGTTGCTCAAAATTTCCATCAGCTATAGAATCTTGTGTGCTTATATTCAGGTGTTGGAAAATATTTAAGAGTATTTCAAATGGTCTTTTTTATTATGCGTTAGATACGGATTTACCCCTTTATCCAATATCCATCTTAAAAATTACTCTGTTTACATATTTTGGCTTTCCACCTACGTATCAGCCTAAAACCCAATATATCTTCAATTCTGAAGTATGTCCAGAAATGCATTAGTTCTATTTGCTTACCAATTTAAGTATTTTCATACATTAGTTTAGGGTTTGAATTGGCTATAGGCAAGAACAATTCTGAAATGCCAACTATGAAGGCAAAGAGATGAACTTAAAGAGGCACTTGATCTATAGGTGTTCACTTCTCCACCTCAAACAGCAAAAGCAAATAAGGCAATTTATCCAAGAGGCAACCAAGTAAGCACTAAATGATTTTTACCCTAAGCCAAGCAAGCAGGATTATATTTATAAACAGTTTGAGAAGTGGTTCTGCATTATGATTAGGGGGAGAACACTTTATGATGTCAACCTAACATGACAAGTTCAAGGAAACTAGATTCAAGATTCAAGACTGTTTCATGTAATTTCCAGTACACAAGTGAAAAAGAGAGCAAAATAATTGCTACTCCGGATCTGATGCAGCATATAAAAATACACTAAGATAAAGAACATAGTTTAAGAATTTAATATAAATACAAATATATTTGATATACATAGATATGTGCATTAAGTGATGAAAGGTACAGAAGGGTCTGTACATAAGGTGACTGACAGGAAATGATGAAGTAGTGGTGGTTGGGGATGTGGTGGGGTAGGTTAGTGGATGGAGGTGTTGATCAGCTTTACTGCTTAGAGAAAATAACTACTTTTGTCTGGTGGTCCTGGTGTGGTGTTACATAACAACCTCCCTGATGGGAGCGGGACGAAATGTCCTTAAGCAGAGTGGGTGGCATCCTTAATAATATTGCTGGCCTTTTTCTGTATATACTGTATGTCCTTGATAGTGGGTAGGCTGATGCTGTTGATGCACTGGGCAATTTTGACTACCCATTATAAAGCCTTTCTGTCTGCTGAAGTATGTTTCCATAGCATGCAGTGATGCAGCATGTTAGGATGTGAGTATGGATGTGAAAAGTCCAGCTCTCTTCAGCCTCGTCAGAAAGAAGAGGCCCTGGTAAGTTTTCCTGATTGAATAAGATTTGTTCTAGGGCTATGTGACGGTTGTGCGAGTTGTGCATTGCTAGGAGTTTGAAACTAATGAATTGCTTTCTTAACTAAACAGTGCTTTAGGAACCTGCTGCAGAGTAGTGTCATATTGATTATGCTTGCATAGAAGGTGCTTGGTGCAAGAAGGTAGTGATGCACCATCAATAACTCACACTGAGACGTAGGCGAGATATCGGCTTTTATTGACTGGAAGAAGGAACCAGGAGTGAGTGTCTATCATACAAGGTCCTGGAGACTGAGGCCGATCTTCAGGCCGCAGGTCTCCTTTATACAGGGGCCTGTGGGAGGAGCCACAGGAGCAGTCAGCAGGGGCGTGTCCCGACAGGCACATAGTTCACCACATTCACCCCCCCTTCGTTTGAAAAAGTCCTCATGTAGCGAAGGTTCTTACAAGTCAAGCCGATCAGGCGGTCGAATCTGTCGCTGCGATCTACGTAGCACCGGCTGTGACCGCATAGGTGCCGGCAACATTGGCGATTGCACAGGGGACGGGGGTTGCACGTGTTCTTGCCCACTAGGCGCCGGTGATCCCTCATGCATGTGCGAGGCGCCTGGTATAAATGCGTACGAAACGCCCGGTATACAAGTGTCGTGAGGAGTCTGTGTAGGGCCTGGTGAGTACGGTGTCACCTCTGGTGCAGGGTTCACAGTTACCGGAGAGCCTTCAGGGTAGTGGTCTGCTGCACCTGCGGGTGCCAGGTCGCGGATGGAGACCGTGTCCTCCCGCCCATCAGGCAAGACCACGTAAGCATACTGGGGGTTCGCATGGAGAAGGTGAACCCTCTCCACCAGCGGGGAGTATTTATTGCTCCTCACATGTTTCCGGAGCAGCACTGGCCCCGGGGACGTCAGCCAAACTGGTAGGGTGGTCCCAGTGACAGACTTCCTGGGAAAAGAGAATAGGCGTTCGTGAGGGGTGGCATTGGTGGACGTACATAACAGAGAGCGGATAGAGTGCAGTGCCTCAGGGAGGACCTCCTGCCATCGAGAGACCGGCAACCCTTTGGACTTAAGGGCTAAAAGTGTGGCCTTCCACACTGTGGCATTCTCCCGCTCTACCTGGCCATTACCCCGGGGATTATAACTCGTGGTCCGACTGGTAGCAATGCCCCTAGCTAGCAAGTACTGGCGCAGCTCCTCACTCATAAAGGAGGACCCTCTATCACTGTGGATATAGCAGGGATACCCGAACAGAGTGAAGAGCTGGCGCAGGGCTTTTATGACGGACGTGGCAGTGGTGTCGGGGCAGGGGATGGCAAAGGGGAACCGTGAGAACTCGTCAATAACACTGAGAAAATAGACATTGCGGTCAGTGGAGGGAAGGGGGCCCTTAAAGTCAACACTCAGGCGTTCAAAAGGGCGGGTGGCCTTGACAAGTTGTGCCGTGTCAGGACAGTAGAAGTGCGGTTTGCACTCAGCACAAATTTGGCAGTCCCTGGTCATCGTCCTGATGTCCTCCAGGGAGTACGGCAGGTTCCGAGCTTTCACAAAATGGTAAAATCGGGTGACCCCCGGATGGCAAAGTTGTGCATGAAGGGCGTACAGCTGGTCGAGCTGTGTGCTAGCACATGTTCCCCGGGATAGGGCATCAGGGGGCTCATTGAGTCTGCCAGGCCGGTACAGGATATCATAGGTGTAGGTGGAGAGTTCTATCCTCCACCGCAAAATCTTATCATTTTTGATCTTGCCCCGCTGTTGGTTGCTGAACAGGAACGCAACCGAGCGCTGGTCAGTCAGCACAGTGAATCTTTTGCCAGCAAGATAGTGCCTCCAGTGCCTAACAGCCTCCACTATGGCCTGGGCTTCTTTCTCCACCGCGGAGTGCCGAATTTCAGAGCCTTGGAGGGTGCGAGAAAAGAATGCTACTGGTCTGCCTTCCTGATTAAGGGTAGCAGCCAGAGCGAAATCGGAGGCATCACACTCCACTTGGAAGGGAGCGGTCTCGTCCACTGCATGCATCGTAGCTTTGGCAATGTCCGCTTTAATGCAGTTGAAGGCCGCGCAGGCCTCAGCAGAGAGGGGAAACGAGGTAGACTTGACCAGGGGGCGAGCCTTGTCTGCGTAATGGGGGACCCATTGGGCATAATAGGAAAAAAACCCCAGGCACCGTCTGAGGGCCTTGAGAGTGGTGGGAAGAGGGAGCTCTAACAGGGGGCGCATACGTTCGGGATCAGGCCCAATAACCCCGTTTTCCACGACATACCCAAGTATAGCAAGGCGGGTGGTACCAAAAACACACTTGTCCCTGTTATAAGTAAGGTTCAGAGCTGCGGCCACTTGGAGAAACCGTTGGAGGTTGGCGTCGTGATCTGGCCTGTCATGACCACAGATGGTGATGTTATCCAGATAGGGAAATGTGGCCTGCAGTTGGTACTGGTCCACCATCCGGTCCATTTCCCTCTGGAAGACAGAGACACCATTCGTGACACCGAAAGGGACGCGCAGGAAGTGATAGAGCCGGCCGCCCGCCTCGAAGGCGGTGTAGAGGCGGTCCTCTGGGCAGATGGGGAGCTGGTGATAAGCGGATTTCAGATCTATTGTCGAGTACACCTTATACTGAGCAATCTGGTTGACCATATCCGCGATGCGGGGTAGGGGGTATGCGTCAAGCTGCGTAAACCTATTGATGGTTTGACTATAGTCCACCACCATCCTATTTTTCTGCCCAGTCCGAACAACAACCACCTGGGCCCTCCAAGGGCTTGTGCTCGGCTCAATGATCCCCTCCCTGAGCAGCCGCTGCACCTCCGACTGAATGAAGGCCCGGTCCCCCGCGCTGTACCTCCTGCTTTTGGTTGCCACAGGTTTACAGTCGGGGGTCAGGTTGGCGAACAGCGGTGGGGGAGGGATCTTGAGAGTGGAGAGGCTGCAAGTGTCGGTAGCGCAGCTGTTGGCCTGGTTCTGGATGGGATGTGTGTGTCCGTGTGTGTGTGTGGTCAGTAGCGGGGTATGTGAAGAAGTCCCACAAAACTGAGGATTCTTGACAGTGAGTGGTGGGAGGGGCCCGTCGTATACCATAGTCACACTTTCGAGATGGCTCTGGAAGTCCAGCCCCAATAGCACAGGTGCACACAGATTAGGCATGACCAGCAGTTCAAAGTCCCGATATACTGTGCCTTGCACCACCAAAGTCGCTACACAACCCGCCCGGATGTCTGCGGACTGCGACCCAGAGGCCAAATGGAACCTCCGACTGATCGGCCGCGTTGCAAGTCCGCAGCGTTGCACTGTGTCCGGGTGAATAAAACTCCCAGTGCTGCCCGTGTCAAACAGGCATCCAGTCCAATGCCCCTCCACCTGGATGTCCATCATGGACCTTGCAAGCTGGTGTGGGGCGCTTTGGTCGAGAGTCACAGTGGCCAGAGTTGGATCGCCGTCGGGGTACCCGGTCAGCATCGGAGGGTCGGGGGCGGGGCATGCTGACGCCGACAAAGATGGCCGCCCACATCCCGGCATGCAAGATGGCGGCCCCCACGTTTCACCCGCAGCGCTGCACTCCGCTCGAGGTTGAGACTTACAGACCTTGGCGAAGTGGCCCCGCTTTCCGCAGCTGGAGCAGGTCGCTTCTCGCGCTGGACAGCGTTGTCGAGGATGTTTCTTTTGGCCACAGAAATAACAAAGCACGAGTTTCTTACGGGCCACAGCCGTGGTCTGGGTCGGGGAGCTCGTGGAATCGCGACTGGCGGCGGCGTTGGCGAATTCGCTCCCGGGAGCCGGCGGTGGCGGGGTCTGAGGCGTCCACGAAACCGGCGGGGAATCGCGCGACTGGACAGCGTCGGCGTTATGCCGCGCAGCTTCTAGAGTGTTGGCCTTCTCTATCGCCGAGCTTAAGGTAAGATCCGAGTTCTCCAGCAGTCGCTGGCGCATGTACACTGACCTCAGTCCCGTCACAAAGGCGTCTCGCACCAGCAGCTCCGCATGCTGTTCTGCCGTGAGCGTCTTGCAGTCACAAGCTCGGACGAGTGTCTGTAGTGCTCGGAGAAACTCAGCGCACGATTCGCCAGGCCGCTGTTGCCGGGTAGCTAAGCGATGTCTTGCGTAGACGGTGTTCACCGGCCGCAGGTACTGTCGTTTGAGGGCGTCCAGTGCCCCTTCGTAGGTCGGCAGGTCCCGGATAAAGGAGTAAACTTTGGAGGAGACCCTCGAGAGTAGGATTCTGTGCATAACGGCGGGTTCAGTCGCACGAAGCTCCGCCAAGTACGATTGGAAGCATGCAAGCCAGTGTTCAAAAGCGAGAGCTGCGTCAGGGTCTTGAGGGTCCAAATCCAACCGGTCCGGACGCAAAACGGGTTCCATGTTTTAAAACTTCCAGTCAATAAAATTGATGCACCATCAATAACTCACACTGAGACGTAGGCGAGATATCGGCTTTTATTGACTGGAAGAAGGAACCAGGAGTGAGTGTCTATCATACAAGGTCCTGGAGACTGAGGCCGATCTTCAGGCCGCAGGTCTCCTTTATACAGGGGCCTGTGGGAGGAGCCACAGGAGCAGTCAGCAGGGGCATGTCCCGACAGGCACATAGTTCACCACAGGTAGCAAGAAGCAAATTAATGTTACCATGAAAAATAATACCTACAGAACATGCAAAATTAAAACGTACTTGGCAAATGATTATGTTGAGAGATATACAAACTATACAACCTGCATTTAAATCAACTTATTTAAAAAATAGGCAAGTATCAACATTGCACATAAAACTTCCCTGCTGGCAAAATTCTAAAGAAATTGGTAGCAAAAAATAGAACACAGAACTGTACAGCATAGGAACAGGCCCTTCAGCCCACTGTGTTGTGCTGAACTAGTTAAATTAGTAATGAAAAATCTCTTGCAAAAATCTAGGAAGTAACAAAGAATGCATTTTTCTTTAATCTTATGTATTAAAAAATTTAAAAAATGTTTACGTCACAAATAAATCTCACAGAATGCAGATTCATAAGAATCTCAATCTATCCTAACAAAAGTTGACTTGAAATGACAAATGATATTTGGTTTACAGCCTTGATTACTTAAAATATATCGCAATTACTGTTTCAATTGGGAAAAATTAACTAATAAGTTGCATTTATTTTTTTTAATTTTATGCAATCACACATACATTACAGACTGTTGTGTACAAGTAGTTTTAGCCTTAATAGGATTATTATTATACATACAAATATGAACATAGTTTCTGTCATCTGTTATCACAGATAACAGCTGAAAGTTTTTTGCCGCGAGCACCAAGATCTGCTGGGTAGGGTGCAGCTGCAAAAGGAAGCAGTGCTTGAATCATACTAGAAAGCAAAACAGATGTCCAAAATGTCCCAGTAGAAAGTGCAACCAGCATGGAGACCTTGTAAATCTATTTGCCATATCACTTAAGAGCCGAGAGGGCAGAGAAGAGACGGGCATCATTAATTTCTAGCCTACAGGAATAGCATAGACCTGACTGCGATAGTCCACTATTTTCCAACTTTCATTTGGCAAAAGATTCTGCAAATAAAGACATTTGACCTATTTGGAGTTTAGCAACAATGAGCAGTAGAAAGACAATGTTAAAATCTAACTGATAGACAACAGAAGTCACAGTGGATGGATGAGTGGATTAATGGTTCATATTGAACTTGCCTTATATTAACATGCTCTTGCATGTTAAGGATAGGAATCTAATCATAAGAGAATGTACTTATGTAGAACAAGTTTTTGTGCCAGTTAATTCTATTTATCCTGCTGAATTAACATAAAATTTACTTGTACAGGAGAATAAGGTGCTTTGGTATGGTAGCATATTGCTAATTGTCAAATGTTCAAGTCAAAGTCAAAGCAAATTTTTTATCAAAGTATGTATGCTACCTTGAGATACATTTTCTTGCAGGTATTTACAGAAAAATAAAGAAATACAATAATTTATGAAAAAATATATCAACAAAGATTGACAATCACCAATGTTCAAAATAAGACAAATTGTGTACATAAAAAAATAAATAATACTGTGAACTTAAGTAGAATTCTTGAATGTGAGCCTGTAGGTTGTGGAATCAGAGTGAAGTTATCCACACTGGTTCAGGAACCTAACGGTTGTATGGTAATAACTTTCTTGAAGTTTGTACTTAAGTTTGTTCCTGAAGGTTGTATTTGTAAATCTATAGTTAACCGTCTTTTTGCCTATGTTTCACCACAAATCTTCTACTTGTACAATGCTAAGCATACTTTCTTCTTAAAAATATGACTACTCAGAATGCAAAATAATCAGAAAAATAAGATAGTTTGTAATCCATGATTGCTCCACACATTGACCATTTTAGGATTTATGTATGTTATCTCCCAGTTCTGATAAAGGATCTTTGACCTACAAAATCATTTTCCACAGACACATATCTGACCCATTGAGTGTTTCCAGTATTTTCTATTTGAACTATCAGCATCTCCTTACCACTCACCTCAAACAAGTTATCTTCTGCAATTTCACTTGCACCTTCTGTACCATTAGAAAGATAATTTTACTTCGAAGTGGTCCCAAATGATTTAATTCTAATTTTGAAAATTTTTTTATTCCTTTGGAGCTGGTGAAGGCCTCAAGTTCTGCTTCCAAGTTGCTCTGCTTATTATCGAAATAATTTTTTCTCAACTCGATATTCCTCATTTTCAACATCTTTATTCTCCGCAATTTGCTATTCAAAATCCAAGAAATTCTCCCTCGTGGACATGGGTATTACATTAATGAGCTCACAATCTGTAAATTGTACAAATGCTGAATTACTACATCTGAATATTTTCCATGTCCCTTAAAGATGAAAAGAAAATTTTGTTTCTTATAAGCCTCTCAAAGACTCATTTCACATGCCAACAAATTTAAGTTCTACTCTCCCTCCAGAGATACAGTCTTAAAAAAAACTTTTTGACTTTTTTTAGGATTTTTATTTTATTTCACCATAATAATATATCTCACAATTTCGTCATTGCTGAAGTTACCAAGTTTGGATTTTGCTTTAATGCCAGGCATTCATTTTCCCTTAACCTATACAAAGTCAAATTCCGTCAAAAGCATCAGTATTACATAGAACACAGAACGGCACAGCACAGGAACAGGAGCAGGACCTACAGCCCACCATGCTGTGCTGAACCAATTAAATTAGTAATCAAGTGGCCAACTATACTGAACAAATCCCCTCTGCCTACACAATTGTCCGTATCTTCCTCACAATCACGTGCCTATCCACACATCACATAAAAGCCTCCACCACCATGCCATGCACCCAACACTCACCCTCTATGTAAAAAAAAAACTTGCACCTTACATCTCCTTTAAAATTATTCCCTCACCTTAAGTGCATGGAGTCTGCTATTATATATGTCAACCCTGGTAAAATATACCTTCTGCCTAGTCTACTTATGTCTCTCATATTCTTATAACCCCCTATCAAACCTCTCCACAACCTTTGCTGCTCCAGGGAAAACAGCCCAAGTTTGTCCAACCCCTCATTATGGCACATGCCCTCTAATCCATGCAGCATCCTGGTAAACCACTTCCACAACCTCTCCAAAGTCTTAATAACCTCCCTATAATGGGACAACCAGAACTGTTACACATCCCTGTATCTAGGCAATTTATTTCAACATCACTGACAAACCTGACGGAGTACAAGAACCTGCTTCAATCATAGTTCCAATATTATAAAATAGATGAAATGTGGTTGCTCCAACCTTTAACTTTCAAACTTTTCAGGTAAATGCTCGGTCCAGTTTTTAGGTACCACTTGATTTTGCTTTCCCCCACAATTCCAAAACGGATTCACAACCAGCTGGGATGTTGGCCTGAGGAAGGGAATACCTTGCCAATGGATGTGGCAGTAACATTCCCCAGTGCTTGCTGTAGGTAATGCATTTTTCAGGAAGGAAAGGAGACCTGTTGATCAGCAGACCATGAATTTGTGCTGAGTTTTTCAGATCCTGATGTTTGAAGAGTTGTTTTTTCTGGTCAGACAGCCATAGGCTGTGGTATCATATTGAAAGTAAAATAAATTTATTATCCAAATACATATTTGTCATCATATACTGTACAACCCTGAGATTCATTTTCTTGCACAATAAATCCAAGAAACACAACAGAATCAATGAAAGACTGCACTCAACAAGACAAACAACAGAAGTCCAAAAGACAACATTGTAAATACAAAAGAGTAAATAAATAGATAGATAGATAGATAGATAGATAGATAGATAGATAGATAAATAAATAGATAGATGCCAAGAATATGAGATGAATAATTCTTGAAAGTGAGTCTACAGCTTGTGAGAACAGTTTGGTGAAATTGAGTGAAGTTATCCTTTCTGGTTCAAGAGCCTCCTGGTTGACGGGTCATAACTGTTTCTGAACCTGGCAGTGAGTCCTGAGGAAATTAATGTTGAAGTAATGGTAAACTTTAACATCAACTTCTGTCCTCAGCAAGATAGGGCCCCTGAGATTATGGAAAGTGATCTACATTTACCAGGGACTAAGTGTGATCAAAGGGTAATGTATATTTAGACCTGACACATTTCTTTATTGATCATATATCCATTTATATTCAGAACCAAAATACCTAAAGCCAATGTAATACTTGCAGATTCAAAAGATCCATCCATTATATAGACAAGGAGTGGCTTCAAGTTTCTTAAAGGAATCTTTTATTGCCTTGAGGCATTCCAGGAGGGTAAATTGTCAGACCAGATCTATATTTGCACCAACACAGTACTGGTGTGACACCAGTAAAAATAATTATGACCTTACGGATAACTCTTTACACTGGTCAGAATGAATTAGGAGGACTCATCCCCATCTTCCCACTCCATTACCATTACATTGCAATGCTGTGTGGTACATGGTTACTTTTTGCTGTTTGCATGATTTGCTCCTTTCTTTGTACGTTGGGTGATTGATGTTTTCTTTATACGGTTCCATAATGTTTCCTTGTTTCATGGTTGCCTGCAGGAGGACGGATCTCAAGATTGTACGCTGTATAAATACTTTGATAATAAATGTACTTTTTCACATTTGAAACTCTGAGTGTGGATTGCTACTCAAACTGAAGAAGTCTTGTACGTGCAGAACACTAAATATTGAAAAATTTGAACCAACTTCCGTTATGTTTTTAAGCTATACTGCATTTTTATTAAACAGCATCAATCATTAAGGACCCCCATCACCCAGCACATGCACTCTTCTCATTGCTACCCATTAAAGAGGAGGTACAGAAGCCTGAAGGCACATACTCAACATTTTAGGAACAGCTTCTTTCTCACTGCTATCAGATTTCTGAATGGACAATAAACCCATGTAAATTACTTCACTACTTTATGCTCCTTTTTTGCATTACTTATTTTTAATGTATTTCTTATTGTAATTTATAGGTTGTTTCTATATGTACTGCTGTCACAAACAACAAATTTCACTATTTAAGCTAATAATATTAAATCTGATTCTAATGCTGATATAGAAGTACTCTGCAAGCAATATTTAGTTTATTAAACCACAGTATTTGAATGTAAAATTACCATCTAATAAGTTAAAAATTTATTATGCCAACATTTTCTTAGAAAGAGGCAGGCGGCTGTGAAATGCCCATGGATGAATCCCACATCTGGGGCAGCATCGCAAGGTAAACAATGTTCACATTGCCATCTGGACCAAACTGCAGGCAAAAAATAAACCAGAAACATATGGAAAAGCAGATTTTTCTCTTCCCTGCAGCACTACAGAACGGCAAATGTCAAGCCTGGATCTGTCTACGCTTCACTGTGCTAAGCTTTACAGCACCACCTGGTTCTTGCTCAGCCACCAAATATGGATTGTACTGGCGCTGCAGAGCATATCCACAGGGCAAACTCAATAAATGCATTCAGCTTCATAGCTAAATGACATCTTAACACAAGTAACATAGACCACATTTGTTCCTTTGAGTATTAAAACAAAAAAGGAACAATTTAATTCACAATTGTCAAATCGCATAAGTGTATTATCTATTCAGTAAGAATTAAAATTAATTAGAATAGTTAGAAAACAACTTGGCAATAGGAACAAATACTGCAGAGTAGGGTATGGATTAGAGGGCGTGCTGTAACAAGAGGTTGGACTGACTTGGGTTGTTTTCTCTAGGTCGGTGGAGGCTGAGGGGAGATCTGACAGGGGTTTATAAAATTATGACAGGCATAGATAGAGTACATAGACACACGCAACATCTTTTTCCAAGGGTAGCAATGTCTAATATTAGAGGGCAAGTTGAGAGGGGATAATTTCAAAGGAGATGTGAGGAGCAATTTTTTTTTCACACAGAGTGGTGGGTACCTGGAATGCACTGCCTGGGGTGGTGCTAGAGGCAGAAGCATTTCAGACTTTTAAGAGATGTTTAGATGGGCTCATGAATGTGAGAAAAATGTAAGGATATGGACATGGTGTAGACAGAAGAGATTAATTGGATTACTACTCCATTGGAATACTAATTTAATTGGATTGGCACAACATTGTGGGTTGTAGGGCCTGCAACTGTGCTGTACTGTTCACAGAGGTGACACTCCGATGATCAATTTTTGTGTAGCATATTAATTCCAAGGCAATAATAAATTCTGAAGCTCTAGTTTCCTTATGAAATATTTTTTAAAAATTCAAAGAAATGTAATTATTCAAGATCACAATTAAATGATTGGCAGCCTTTTCCAACTTCAAAACTGTCACTTCAGAGGAAGACGCAAAGGATGGCAGCGAACTATGGAAATAAGTTCAGCACTGTCCAGTGACAAGCTGACAACAGCAGTGTTGGTTGTCCCCAGTTACAGCACCCGGCTGGTGAACAAGCTGTACGTAGGAACGAGGGTTTGAAAGACCAGTGGAAAGGATGGGGATGAATCTACCTGCTGCTGTGGGCTGCAGGCATCTTCTGCCGGGTGATAACGGCATTTCTGCATGCCTTCCCCCCACCCCCACCTTTCATGCTATCTCTGAGCTACATTACTCTAGGAACTGAATCATGCAGAGCAGATCTGGAAACATGGAGCACTCTTCTTGAGCCTGCTCACTCTCATTTCACTGCTGTTTCTCTGAAACGCTCCCATGTACTGCTTTTGTTTATTTCTGACTTGGGAACAGTTTAACTTATGAGCAGTTCCCAGGAATGCGTTCTTGTTGTAACCTGGGGTCGCTCTGTGGTTTCCTCCTGGTACTGGTGGTATTGGTACATACATTTATTTGTCTGTACATATGGGGCACCATGGTAGCGTATAGGTTAGTGCAATGCTATTACAGTTTCTGGTGTCACTTCAATTCCACAGTTCTCTAAAGGAAAGGTTGTACATTCTTCCTGTGTGTGCATGGTTTCCTCCAGGTGCTCCCATTTCCTTCCACAGTCAGCTTTCTCATTAGTAGGTTAATTAGTCATTGTAAATTCTCCTGTGATCAGGCTAGGGTTAAGTTAGTGGGTTGCTGGGTAGCATGACTCGGTGGGCCAGAAGGGCCTGTTTGATGCTGTATTTCTAAATAAATAACAACAAAAAATCTTTCTAATGATTGTAATAGAGCCAATACCCCCATATTTACCCTTGCTAACAAGGATTAAAGTCACCTGGACCAGATGGTGTACACCCCAGGTTCTGAAAGAGGTGACTGAAGAGATCGTGGAGACACGAGTAATGATCTTTCAAGAACCCCTAGATTCTGAAATGGTTACAGAAGACTGGAAAATTGCAAATATCATCCCACTCTTCAAGAAGGGAGAGAGGCAGAAGAAAGAACACTATAGGCCAGTTAGTCTGACCTCTGATTAGGAAGATGTTGCAGTCAATTATTAAGAATATGGTCTCAGGGTATTTGGAGGCACATGATAAAACAGACTGCAGTCAGCATGGTGTCCTCAAGGGAAAACCTTGCCTGACAAATCTGTTGGAATTCATTGAAGAAATAACAAGCATGATATACTAAGGAGAATCGGTCAATGTTGTGTACTTGGATTTTCAGAAAGCCTTTGACAAGGTGCCATACATGAGGCTGCTTATCAAGCTACCCCATATTAGGAAAGATTCGAGTATGGATAAAATAGTGGCTGATTGATAGGAGGCAGAGTGGAAATAAAGGGAGCCTGTTCTGGTCAGCTGCTGGTGACTAGTGATGTTCACAAGGGTCTGTGTTGGAAGCGATTCTTCTTACGTCATATGTCAATGATTAGGAAGATGCAATTGGTGGCTTTGTTAGGCAATATGAAGATAGGTGGAGGGACAGGTAGCTTTGAGGAGATAGAGAAGCTACAGAATGACTTGCACTAGTTGAATGGACAAAGAAATGGCAGATGGAATACAGTGTCAGGAAGTGTATAGTCCTACCCTTTGGTAGAAGAAATGAAAGGGTTGACTATTTTCTAAATGGAGAGAAAATTCAAAAAATTGAGGCACTTGGGAGTCCTTGTGCAGGATTTCCTAAAGGTTGATTACAGGTTGAGTTTGTGGTGAAGAAGGAAAATGCAATGCTACCATTCATTTCAAGAGGACTAAAATATAAAAGTAAGGATGCAATGTTGGGACTTTATAAAGCACTGGTGAGGCCTCATGTGGAGTATTGTGAGCAGTTTTAGGCCCCTTAGCTTAAAGAGGATGTACTGAAATTGGAGAGGGTTCAAAGGAGTGCATGAAAATGATTCCAAGCTTGAATGACTTGTCATGTGAAGAACATTTAATGGTTCTGGGCCTATATTTACTAGGATTCAGAAGAATAAGGGATGACCTAATTGAAATCTCTCGAATAATGAAAGGCCTTGATAGAGTGGCTATGGAGAGGATGTTTCCTATGGTGGGAGAGTCTAAGACCAGGGCACACAGCCTCAGAATAGAGGGCCATCCTTTTAGAATGGAGATGAGGAGGAATTTCTTTAGCCAGAGTGTGAATCCATGGAATTCTTTGGCAGATGCAGCTGTGGAGGCCAAGTCTGCTTGTATATTTAAGGCAGAGGTTGATAGATTCTTGATTGGTCAGGGCATGAAGGGATACAGGAAGAAGGCAGGAGATTGGAGCTGATGCAATGGCAGGAGACTCAATGGCCCAAATGGCCTAGTTCTACTATATCTTCTGGTCTTATGGAATACACAGACTTCCTCAATTTATGTTCTCAAGGGAATTTTTCTTTACTTTGGAATAAAGTGGGTAGAAGAGGATAATAAGATTGGAAGAAACTTCTTAACTTATTTTATAACAGTGCCAAAGGGATCAAGGGTCACGGGGAGAAAGTAGGATGAGAGAAGGGAATCTGCTAAGATTGAGATTACCAGCTGAAGAGCCCAACGTTCATGTCCCTCTCCTGTTATCTATATTTTTATGTTTACTAAAAAAAAAGACAATTTTTTTCAGATCATTTTAAACGTAGTCCCATGTCTTCAAAGTCACAGCACAATAGTAAATGCTAAAATCCAAAATTACTACATTTGTTAAGCTTCTCAGCCTTAATTCCATTACATTGGAATTGGCAATTGTTGAACCTAATGGAACTTTAAATGTTCACTGATGTTTTATACCCTTCACCCTAACTTTCTCTGTATCTTCCTTATCTTTCCCTAAATAGACATTAAACATGAAATACTCTTCCTAATTCAGTCTTAAGAAACTAACTCTTTCATATCAACCTTCTCAGAGATGCAAGTTCACATCTTCATAATTAAAAAATTGTTTTAATCATTCTCTAATTTTGTTGCTTTGAATCTAAGTTCAATTACTCTATAAAGGAATTGTCAATCTATTTAAAATAATAGTGTCTTTCAAATTACTGGCTCAAGAAACAAATCTTAACATAATAAAGGACCCTATAAAAGAACTTGGATCTTCTCACCATTTAATATTTAATTACTTGTTCACTTACAGCTTAGTAATAGCGAGCAGAGGGTTCATTGCATGTCAAGATCTAGTATGTATAGATATAATAGCAATATCTTGCCAGTCATAAACATATTATACATTAAGGGAAAATTATTCATTTTATACAATATCAGGCAAAATTAAATTTTAGCAATGGGATGAATTGAAGTGATATAGAATTGGCTAACCATTACGCACAGCATCTAATTTTTCAAAGTTAATTAAAGAATAATTCAGCACGATATATAACAAATATCTAACTTAATAATCACATAAAGGATTACAAAATATCCTTCTCAAATCTGGTGTGTGTCCATCCATCCATCCATGATAAAGCATGAAATAAGTCCTTCTGGCCCTTCAAGCAATGACGCCCAGCAATCCCCTAATCACGGGACAATTTATAATAATCAATTAACCTACCAACCAGTATGTCTTTGGACTGTGGGAGGAAACTGGAATACCCGGAGGAATTCCACATGGTCACAGGAAGAATATAAAAAGTCCTTACAGGCAGCAGCGGGAATTGGTACTGAAAAGCATTATGCTAAACATTGTACTATCATGCTGCTCCAATAATGACAGACAAGCCAAAATCAGGTTTAATATCACAGGCATATGTCATGATTTTTTTTTGTTTTTGCAACAGCAATACAGTGCAACACATAGTACTAAAAACTAAATTAAAGTGTGTGTATATATATGTTTCAAAACAGATAAATTAAATAAGTAGAGCAAAATAAAAAATAGTGGGGTAGTGTTTATGGGTTCAATGCCCATCTCATGGCAGAGTGGAAGAAGTTGTTCCTAAACTGCTGAGTGTGTGCCTTCAAGCTCTTGTACCTCCTTCCTGATGGTAGCAAAAAGAAGAGGGCATGTCCTAGGTGATGAGGGTCCTTAATGATGGATGTTGCCTTTTTGAGGAATCACTCTTTGGATATATCCTGGATGCTATGGAGGCTAGTGCCCATAATGGAACAGACTGAGTTCACCATTTTCTGCAGGTTCTTTCGATCCTGTGCAGTACCCCTCCCACAGCAGAATGCCATGAACCTAACTCTCTATATAATACATATATTTAAACATAAAATAGATATAAATATACATGAACATGAAATACAAATGTGTGTACATATATACAATATAAATGCACATATAAAATATATACACAATATAAGCTACAGATATTTTAAAGCACACAAATTTATGATCCTTAAAGATATACAGTGGATTCTGGTTAATTGGGCCATCGGTTAATCAGGTTAGCCATTCATTTGGAGCTACTCTTAAAGGACAAAATTTAATTGAGCAAATAGCTGAGATTCCCTTTGTATATTTGGGACACTATGCCACATAACTAGGACAGGAGACAGTTGCCAAACTTGTGTGGCCATTAAACACTACATTGTGCTTACAGTGAATAGTTTTTAAATAGTGTTAATTGTATGTGTTTGCCTTCAAAAAGCAATGATTATTGAAGAAATGAAACAATTTCACTACTTCAACAAGTAAAGAATTATGAAGAATTTGAAGGAACCGACAATCATCTTGAATGTTACAATGAAAATGAAGATTTGGAGGATGCAATCATCTTTAGCATTGCACAAAGGCAGTCTATTATCTGAACTAGGTGCCTGCACTGATTTTGCTCATTTACAGTCAGTCAAAAGAATATGGCTGTGTACATAGGATGAATTCCTCTGTTGATAATTATTAGGAATTACAGTTTTATAGTACTCTAGCAGTATAGTTAGTGTTCTTATTTGTTCTGTATTTCATTTATTACACCATTTGTTCCTTAGTTTAAATAATGGTTTGTCTTTTTTTGTATGTTTTCATTATTTCCATGAAGCTTCATCTAATTGGGGCAGCCACTTAATTGGGCCAAAATGTACTGGTCCTGATATGTCCCAATGAATCCAAAGCCACTGCATTGCTAACTTATTAATACTGTATTAAATTCAGAAATAAAAGCTAATTATTTTCCAACAGGCATAAATGCTGGAGAGAAAATTTCTTGAAGACAGTTGGTCTCCATTTTTACTGCGATTCTACATCCAAATTAATGCAACATACGATCAGAAAGAAAACAATTTTTACATTTCAGTTATCAAGTAGCAAAATCACTTTTGTTGCTTAATATTTCATAAAACCTTGAATTCAAAATATGTATATCATTGGAAAAAGGTCAACTGGTAAATGTGAAGCAAATTATAAATGCACGCAAATGATTACTTTTCAGAATTATTTCTATGTGGTACCAATAAATATTACTTTTATAATAATAACATTTAACTAAGCCTTCAGCGGCATGTTATGTTTCTGTTGTGCCACCAGTAGTGTCTGTCTTGGTAATGAGATAACTCCTTACGTTGTCATGAACTGCAGGTTACTCAATAGCTAGCATATGTTTCTAACCAGTGTTTTCTCTCTCCACCCCAAAACATCTGGATCACTCCTTAATAGAATGTACTGGTCTAATGTTTTATGACTCCTTAAGTATATATGATATGATATACTTATATTAAAAGCAAGAGGATAGTGATGGATAAAATTGGTCCCTTAGAGAATCAGGGTGGTCAGCCAAGGGAAATGGGAGAGATTTTGAACGATTTCTTCTCTTCGGTATTCACCAAGGAGAAGGATATTGAATTGTGTAAGGTGTGTGAAACAAGTAAGGAAGTTATGGAACCTATGACAATTAAAGAGGTGGAAGTACTGGCGCTTTTAAGAAATTTAAAAGTGGATAAATCTCCGGGTCCTGACAGGATATTCCCCAGGACCTTGAGGGAAGTTTGTGTAGAGATAGCAGGAGCTCTAACAGAGATCTTTCAAATGTCATTAGAAACGGGGATTGTGCCGGAGGATTGGCGTATTACTCATGTGGTTCCATTGTTTAAAAAGGATTCTAGAAGTAAGCCTAGCAATTATAGACCCATCAGTTTGACATCAGTGGTGGGTAAATTAATGGAAAGTATTCTTAGAGATAGTATTTATAATTATCTGGATAGACAGGATCTGATTAGGAGTAGCCAGCATGGATTTGTGCGTGGAAGGTCATGTTTGACAAACCTTATTGAATTTTTTGAAGAAGTTACAAGGAATGTTGATGAGGGTAAGGCAGTGGATGTAGTCTATATGGACTTCAGCAAGGCCTTTGACAAAGTTCCACATGGAAGGTTAGTTAAGAAGGTTCAGTCGTTAGGTATTAATGCTGGAGTAATAAAATGGATTCAACAGTGGCTAGATGGGAGATGCCAGAGAGTAGTGATGGATAATTGTTTATCGGGATGGAGGCCGGTGACTAGCGGGGAGTCTCAGGGATCTGTTTTGGGCCCAATGTTGTTTGTAATATACATAAATGATCTGGATGATGGGGTGGTAAATTGGATTAGTAAGTATGCCGATGATACTAAGGTAGGAGGTGTTGTGGATAATGAGGTGGGTTTTCAAAGCTTGCAGGGAGATTTATGCCGGTTAGAAGAATGGGCTGAACGTTGGCAGATGGAGTTTAATGCTGAGAAGTGTGAGGTTCTACACTTTGGCAGGAATAATCCAAATAGAACATACAGGGTAAATGGTAGGGCATTGAGGAATGCAGTGGAACAGAGAGATCTAGGAATAACAGTGCATAGTTCCCTGAAGGTGGAGTCTCATGTAGATAGGGTGGTGAAGAAGGCTTTTGGAACGCTGGCCTTTATAAATCAGAGCATTGAGTACAGAAGTTGGGATGTAATGTTAAAATTGTACAAGGCATTGGTAAGGCCAAATTTGGAATATTGTGTACAGTTCTGGTCACTGAATTATAGGAAAGATATCAATAAATTAGAGAGAGTGCAGAGACGATTTACTAGGATGTTACCTGGGTTTCAGCACAAGTTACAGAGAAAGGTTGAACAAGTTAGGTCTCTATTCATTGGAGCGCAGAAGGTTGAGGGGGGATTTGATCGAGGTATTTAAAATTTTGAGAGGGATAGATAGAGTTGACGTGAATAGGCTGTTTCCACTGAGAGTAGGGGAGATTCAAATGATAGGACATGATTTGAGAGTTAGGGGACAAAAGTTTAAGGGAAACACGAGGGGGTATTTCTTTACTCAGAGAGTGATAGCTGTGTGGAATGAGCTTCCTGTAGAAGTAGTAGAGGCCAGTTCAGTTGTGTCATTTAAGGTAAAATTGGATAGGTATATGGACAGGAAAGGAGTGGAGGGTTATGGGCTGAGTGTGGGTAGGTGGGACTAGGTGAGATTAAGGGTTCAGCACGGACTAGGAGGGCCGAGATGGCCTGTTTCCGTGCTGTGATTGTTATATGGTTATATGATATCAAAGGTCCAGAGGAGGTTGATGAGAATTAAAGGGTTAATGTATGAGGAGTGTTTGATGGCTCTGGGCCTGCCTCACTGGAGTTTAGAATGAGGAGGGATCTCACTGAAAACTGTAGAATATTGAAAGGCCTGGGTAGAGCGGATGTGGAGAGGATGTTTCCTATAGTGGGCAAGTCTAGGACCACAGCCTCAGGACAGAGGGACGTACATTTAGAACAGAGTTGAGAAGGAATTTCTTTAGCCAGAGGGTAGTGAATTTGTGGAATTCATTGCCAGACTGCTGAGGAGGCCAAGTAATTGAGTATATTTAAAGCAGAGGTTCTGGATTAGTCAGGGCATAAAATGTTATGGGGAGAAAGCAGGAGAATGGGGTTGAGAGGAATACTAAATCAGCCATGATGAAATGGCAGAGTAGACTCAATGGCCTAATTCTGACGTCTTATGGACATTTAATGTTGATTAGTAAAAACATTCCAAGTTACACTGCACGATTGTGATATTAATACTCCTTTCAAAAAATGTGCAAAACAAAATGCTGCTGTTAGGCAGCTTCTGCAAGCAGCCATAACACATGATGTACCAAAAGTGGACTAATATTCCAATCCAAAGGTGTTGTGAAAATCAGTGCCAGAACTGATAGCAAGTGGTAGAGGGACAGAGAGATTAAGAAATCAGTGCTCCAAGGTCACCTTGCATGAAGTCAGAGGCAGAATTACCCAAGTGCCATCAAGGTGAGTGCTGTCAAAATCATCTGCAGGTAAAGAATAACTAATATTCATAGTTAAAGGGGTAGCTTTATTTATTTAGAGATACAAAGTGGAACAGGCCCTTCCAGCCTTGCCACCAGCAACCTATCAATAGTCTAATCACAAGACAATTTATGAAGACCAATTAACCTACTAACCAGAACATCTTTCGATTGTGGGAGGAAACTGGAACACCTGGAAGAAACCCACACGTTCACAGGGAAGGATGCTAGAACTGAACTCTGACACCCGAGCTGTAATAGTGTCACACTAACCACTATGCTACCAAGACGCTCCTTGCAGGAAAACAGGATTAACCATGTGTAGGAGAGATCAGCAGCCATATCTGAGGATTAAAATGTTTAAGGGACAGCAGGCAGAGGTCCTAAGAGTGTGTAATAGTTTGCCGCATTTTATACCATGCCTCAAGTAATTTCACAGAGTAGTGTGTGCAATAACTGATTATTGACTACAGGCAGAGGAAAACGGAGGCCCAGGAGTGGTTCCTCACTGGGTGATCAGAGGTGGTGAGGGTCAGTAACTTTAAATTCCTTGGCGTTATCAGTTCAGAGGATCTGTCCTGGGCCCAGCACGCAAGTGCCATTACAAAGAAAGCGTGGCAGCACCTCAACTTTCTTAGAAGTTCGCAAAAATTCTGCATATTATCTAAAACTCTGACAAACATCCATAGAAATGCAGTGGAGAGGACTCTGACCAGTTGCATCACAGCCCGGTCCTTGAAAGAGCCTACAAAAAGTGGTGGAAACTGTTCAATCCACCATGGGTAAAGCCATTTCCATCTCTGAGCACATCTACATCAAGTGCTGTCACAGAAAAGCAGTGTCCATCATCAAGGATCCCCACCATCTAGGCTTTGTTCTCTTCTCACTGCTGACATCAGGAAGGAGGTACAGCAGCCTCAGGACCCACATCACCAGGTTCCGGAACAGTTATTACCCCCCAAGCATCAGGCTCTTGAACCAAAGGGGATAACTTCACGCCCCATCATTGAAATATTCCCACAATCATTTCAGACTCACTTTCAAGGCCTCTATCTCATGTTCCCAATGTTTTTATTCCTTTTTGTATTTGCAGAGTTTGTTGTCTTTTGTACATTGGTTGTTCGCCCATCTTGTGGTTTTTCTATGATTCAATTGTGTTTTTTTGAATTTACTGTAAATGCTCCCAAGAACACGAATCACAGTATTGTAGATGGTGACATATATTCTTTAATTATAAATTTACTTTGAACTTCATCAATTGTAGTGTTTACATTTTGTTATTTTATTTATGGCATTGGTTGTGTATCAATAGACTGTTGAAGTGGTACTGTTCAGCAAATTTCATATTTTTCCCACTCTGATGGGTTCAAACAAAACAGCTGGAGGAGAAACCATCTGAGATAGTTGCCTTGATGCACGTGACCTCCCCACCAACGGTGTAAGTTGGTGCTCGGTTGAGTCATTTACCTCAGTTGCTCAGCCATAAACTTGACTATAATAAATGACTAAGTTCTATTTTTCATATTGTAGGAAAGTAAAAGATGAAAATAAATATTTCATTGAATACTTTTCAAAATGTTTTAACATAATTTATAAGTTTTAAAGATTAAAAATTAGCTTCTTTTGTCACATGCAGATTAAAACATTGAAACAAAATCAATTCAACAAATGGAACAAGATGCTATCAAGGTATATTTGGCAGGGTAAAAGGCCTAGAGTTCATCTCAAAACTTTGCAATTAGCAAAGGAAAAGGGGGATGGGGGCTTGCCTTCTCTTAGAGATGGTTATTTTGCAGCACAGTTGAGAGCTGTGATATGTTGGTGCAACCCATCACATGATGCTCAATGGAAAAACACTGAGGAGCGGGTACTTCCCATCCCCATACAAGCAATTTTGGCTGATAACCTGCAAAGGTACATAAATACTATTGATAACCCATGGGTGAAATTGACTATTAAAAGATGAAAAACTACTATAAAAGAATATAATCTAGAGGGAGATATCGCAATTCTTAAATGATGTGCATATGACTGATTTTACACCAAATAAATTGGATGCTAGATTTAAGGACTGGACAGCTAAAGGAATAACAGTTCTTTGCAACATAATGAAAGAAGGAACACTTCAGTTTGGAAATGCTTAAAGAGAAACACTTATTAGAAAAACACGATTTTTATCGGTATTTACAGATGCGACAATATGTTAATAAGACGCTCTAAAAATGTAACCAAGGCAAATACATGCTTGATAGAGCTCTTTAGAAAAGCATATAATTCAGATAATGGTAGTAGAATCATTTCAAGCATGTATAAGGGGTTGTCAAATCTAAAACACATTCAACTTCATACATTAAAACAAAATGGGAGAAGGAAGGAGGGATAATTATATCTGAGGAAGAATGGACAACAATATGGAGATATCAATGGAAGTGTACCAATTCACAGAAATGGAGGGTGTTTGGATGGAAAAACTTTTTAAGATAATTTATTACACCCTCTCAGAAATCCCATTATGATAGTAACATCCCTGTTTGCTGGAGAAATTGTGGAAATCAAAATGCAAATCATTATCCTGATGAAGGGTCTCGGCCCGAAACGTCGACAGCGCTTCTCCCTATAGATGCTGTCTAGCCTGCTGTGTTCTACCAGCAGTTTGTGTGTGTTGTTGTTTGAATTTCCAGCATCTACAGATTTCCTCGTGTTTGCAAATCATTATAATATTTTTTGGGACTGCCCTGTTATTAAAAACAATGCCCTATAACACATCTTTAAATGTGAAATACCCTTGGAGAGTAAGACCATATATTTTGGATATATACCTCAAGAATGGTTGAAAAGAGATAAATATTTAATCAATATACTGTTGGTGGCTGGTAAAAAGACTCTTACTAGGAAATGGTTATCACAGGAGAGCCCAACTTTAAATACATGGATGGAAATTACAATGGACATTTACAAAATGGAGAAGATAACAGCATCTGTTAATCATAAGCTGGAACAATTTGATTCATACTGGGAAAAATGGTTTAACTACATAATGCCTCATAGGCCTCATTTTATTCTCACAAATCAATGAAGCTGTTGTAAAAAAAAAATCATTCCCTACTTGTACATAGTTCTTTCCTTTTGCTTGTTTTTTCTTTCCACTCTTTTCTATAAGTGTCTTCTCCAGATAAATACTTTGTGGAGATTTTGTGATATATATGATTATATGATATATATGTACAATGTCTGAAATACATCTTATGGAAATGTTTGTTTGATGAACTTCAATAAAAAATAAATTACAAAAAAAAAGAAACCCACAGTGAAATGTGTGGCTCGCATCAAATCAAACCAGTGAGGTTTGTGCTGGATAGCCCACAAGTTGTCTCCATGCTTTTGGTGCCAAAGTAGCATGACCAGAACTTACTAACCCTAAACGTACATTTTCGGAATGTAGGTTAAAACCAGAGCACCCAGAGGAAACCCATGTGATCACAGGGAGAACGTACAAACTATTTACAAACAAAGGCGGTAACCGAACTCTGATCAGTGATCACTGGTGTTGTATAAGCATTACGCTACTTCTGTTTAATAGATGAACCGCTGGTGTTTGGAGAGTTAACAATTTAATACTGTACACTACAATATAGTTTAGAAAATAATGCCGTGCCAGTTCTGCACCTGTTTTGACAGTCACAGATTTTGTGAACTACAACCTAAAAAGCTACAGTTGGTCTCCTATCCTACCCCCGAGTATAACATTCTGGGTGGCACATCTTGGGAAACAAAACCCCTGGCCTCATCTTTTTATATAGCTAATGAGATCTCTTTTTTCCCTGACAATTTCCCTAAACGGAACAGGGCTAGTTAGAGTAAGTCACTGAATTGGCAATGCATTGTTAGCAGCTGTTAACGTTCTTTTGGGATCTCAGCATGGAGATGGAAGGGATGATTTCAACCGATTAATGTAATTACCGCAACCATTCACGTACGAATAATGTAATTAGAACATTTTTGCAGCTGAAGCCAACTACAGCAGGGATCACATGGGAAACCAGGAGCCTACTTCCTTTATATTAGTACCAGATGCCATGAAATTTTGTTTTTGAATAGTTGCTTTGGGAAATTTTGGTTTATTATGCTTGTTACATAATTAAAGATCAAACATTAACACACAAGTATCCAGAATATCCAAAGAAAGTGGAATTTATTCTGATATTTCCAGGAATGAGAACATTAGAATCAGCTTTATTATCACTGACACACACAAAGTGAAATTATTTGTGGCAGCTGAACAATGTAAAGACATAAAATTTATGTTATTATAAATTACAAAATAAATAAATAGTGCAGAATGGTAGAACAGGGTAGTTTTCATGGGCCATTCAGAAATGTGATGGTGGAGGGGAAATGTCAACAATTCCTAAAATGTTAAGCGTGAGTCTTCAGGCTCTGGTACCTCCTCTCCATTGATAGTAACAAGAAAAGGGTCCTTAATGACGGATGACACTTTTTTTTAAAAAAGGCACCATTTCTTGAAGATGTCTTCAGTGGTTGCGAAGTGATGGAGCTGGCTGAGTAAACAACCCTTTGCAGACTCTTGTGATATGTACCTTGATGCCACCATACTAAGCTGTGATTCAACCAGTCAGAATGCTCTCTGCTGTACATCGGCAGCAATTTAAAAGCGTCTTTGGTGATGCACCAAATCTCCTCACCAGTGCGTCATCTTCATCACTGCACCAATATATCAACCCAGGAACTTGAAGCTGCTCATCCTTTCCACCATGCTCCCCTCAATTGTGTGAGCTTTCCTGATGTCCACAATCAATTCATTGGTCTTCCTGAAGTTGAGCGCGAGGTTGTTTTTGTGACACCATTCAACCAGCCATTTTACTCCTGTACACCTCATTGTCATCTGAAATTTTACTTGCAACAGCAGTGTCATCTGAGAATTCATAAGAGGTGTTTGAGCTACACTTAGCCACACAATCATAAGTTTAGCGAGAGTAGAGCTGAGCATGAATCCTTGGGGTAGACCTGTGTTGATCGTCAGCGAGGGGATGTTATTACCAAGTAGCACTACCATTGGTCACCCAATAAGGAAGACAAAGATTAAGTTGCAGGGGAGGTAGAAATCCAGGTTTTTAAGTGTGTTTATTGGTAGTGAGAGGACGATAGTGTTGAATGTTAAGCTGCAATCAATATACAGCAGTCTAATGTATATGTTGCTGCTATTTGCTCCAAAGTGGAGTGAAGAGCCAGTGAGATTGCATCCACTGTAACAAGATGTGGCAGTCAGTAAACTACAACACCCTTGCTCAGGCAGAATTAATTTCAATCATCATCAACCTTTTCATGTGATGCATCACTATAGATCTAAGATTTAAGTGTTACCAGGGAATAGCTACTGAGACAGCTCACCCTGCTCTTTTTGAGCACTGGTATAATTGCTGCTCTTTTGAAACAAGTGGAAAACTCACACCACAGCAGCGAGGCTGAAGATGTTCTTGAACACCCCAGCCTGTTGGTCAACACAGGGTTTTCATACCTACCCAGGTAGACATCAGGGCTTGATACCATGCAAGGATTCACTCTTGAAGATTGTTCTAACATCAATCACCAAGACAGATTACAATGTTGTTGGATGCTGTAGTGATTCGCACAGCTGTTAGTTTCCCTTTCAAAGCATGCATAAAATGAGTCCAGCTCATTGGAGAGTGAAGCATCACCACCATATAGTTCATAGTTCAAAGTTTAATAAATATAGTTAGGTTTCAAATTATATATGAAATAATGGCACGCAAACCCTGCCACAGCTATTGTGCATCTGGTTGTCTCTAACTTTACATGGATTTGCCTTTCTGCTCTCACAATGGCCTTCAATAGGTTGTACTTTGATTTCTTGCAGAGCTCTGGACCTCTGGTCTCCACCGTCACAGATCTAGCCCTCTGCAGACTGTGAATCCCCTGGTTCATCTAACCAGGGCTTCTGTTTTGGGAAAATTCTGCATGTTCTCTTCCATGCAGGTCTTAATGAAGTCAGTGGCAGCTATGGTCTCTTCATTCAGATCTAAAGATGAATCCCAGAATTTGGTCCAGCCTAGCAATTCAAAGCAGTCCAGTAGATGCTGCTCTGCCTTTCTTGAACACACGTTTGTTGTCCTCACCACTGGTGCTGTTGTCTTCAGTCTCTACCTATACGCCAGGAGCAGAAGTCCAGCCAAGTGATCGGACATACCGGGCAAAGGATGGCACAGTAGGTATCCTTGATGGTGGTGTAACAATGTTTGAGTATGTTGCCTCCTCTAGTTCTGCAGGTGACATGCTGGTGTCAGCTGGCAGAGTAACATACTCAAAATGCTGGAGGAAATCAGCAAATAAGGCAGCATCTATGGAGAGGAATAAATAGTTGGTTTCAGGCCAAGACCCTTCATCAGGACAGAGAAGACATAAAAAGGCCAAAGATTGCTTCAAGTTATTCTGGTTGAAGCCCCCCCCCACCCTACCTTTCGCCTTACAATGACTGGGAAGGCATCAGTAACAGATTTTCTCCCAAGCCATCGGACTACCAACCTACTGACCTCTGCTGTGCCTATTGTCTTGTTTATTATTTATTGTAATGCTTATACTGTTCTGTGTACTTTATGCAGTCCTGGGTAGGTCTGTAGTCTAGTGTAGTTTTTGTGTTGGTTAACGTAGTTCAGTGTAGTTTTTGTATTGTTCATGTAGCACCATGGTCCTGAAAAACGTTGTCTCGTTTTTACTGTGTATTGTACCAGCAGTTATGGACGAAGTGACAATAAAAAGCAACGTGACTTGAGGTGTACCGCCTTGTGAAAGTCGATCCAGGTCCTCAGCCACTCCAATGCCAGCTTGCCATCTGCTGAGGGGGAATGTACACCACTGCTAGGATGACTGCAGAACCCCCTCAGCAGATAGAACTGAAGATGCTTGACCACCAGATATTCCAGGTTGGAGGAGAAGGACTGTGACAGAATTGCCACATCCATGGAGCATGATGAATTAATCATGAAGCAAATGCTGCCGTCTCAACCTTTACCTGATGCTGCCCTCCATTCCCTGCAGTGAAAGATGAAGCCTTTCTGGCTGGAACGCTGTGTAGTGAGCCATGTTTCTATGAAGCATAGTTCTCAACAGTTCCTGATGTCCTTCTGGTATTACAGTCTTGCTCTGACTTCAGTTTTCATTTTCCAAAGACTGTACATTAGCCAGGGGAATAGAAGGCGGAGGTGGGGGCTTACAGCCTGCACTTGTTTTACCTGCAGTCATCCTAGCAGCCACGTTTCCTAAGACAATTGAGACTACCCCTGAGTTTCCAGCTACTGCATGTGTTCCCTTGGTGATCTGGAGTCCTGAGTGTTAGGCCTTAAGTTTGTTAGTTCTTATGAATAATTTTAAACATTACTTACTGCAATCTGTGCATTTCTGCTATAATAGCTACAAATGGGAGAGCTTGATGATTCCTTTGGGAGTCACACAAAAAAAAAGGTGCCCTTCTCCAACACTTGTTTGCAGGGACATTTAACATTCCTTATAGAATATAAAACGTAGTGTACAACACAAATATAAATGTTAAGACATTCTATGTATCACCAATGATGCCCTCTTCTCGTTTACTACCATCAATGTGGTGGTACAGGAGCCTGAAGACACAATCTCAACATTTCCAGAACCATTAGATTTCTGAATGGACAATGAACCCATGAACACCACCTATATATTATTTTGCTCTCTTTATGTACTACTTAATTCAATTTTTTACATTTTTATTGTAATTTATAGTTTTTAAATTATGTATTGCAATATATAAAACAACACATTTCGTGGCATGTGCCAGTGATATTAACTCTGTTTCTGATAATGTTTTGACATTGCTCTATGGGTTAAATTGAAAGCACACTATTAGAAAAATTGCAAAACTTTGATGACATCTGCAACCACAAAGAAGAGTGAATGAAACATATCATTAATCATCTTAAACGTACGCAAGATGATTGCACAAATACTTGGAAAGGAAAGTCATAAGAACTGATAATATAGACAGGCATGGATAAGGCCTGTTTCTGTGCTGTACATTGCTGTGATCAAGATGGCATCCAACCTTGGTCTCTGTCGAGATCTTGGCTCAACTTGGGTTTTTTTTTTAGGCTCATATGGATGGTTTTGGGAGCAAAAAGGGGGATTAGGGACAGGGTTGTGTACATACTCAGGAGGGAGGAAAGGGGGCTTGTTTTGCTTTTGTATTGCTGCTGTTGTTATTGTTGCTTGTGTTATTCCGCTGAACATTGTGGACATGCTATGTTGGCGCCAGAATGTGTGGGGACACTTGCAGGCTGCCCCCAGCACATCCTTAGGTCTTGCTGGTTGTTAACGCAATGATGCATTCCAATGCATGGTTTGACGTATGTGTGATAAATAAATCCGAGTACATAAATCAATTAATGCTAACACATATGGGATCATTTATCATGAATGATTACGATAATGACTCCCACTCAAACCCTGCAATATACTGCAGAGCAGAGGGCTTCATCTCCTCTCAGAGGAGGCCCAGAACAATCATGACCCACTTATCCTCATTATCGGAGAGGCTAAACTGATCTTAGCAGCCCCTAGCTACATGTCTATGTATAACAATCAAGTTACCTTAGATTTTATTTTAGTATTTATTGAGATGGCATTGGCCCTTCTGACCATTTGAGCTGTGCCACCCCACAAACCCCAATTAATCCAAGAAAACCATGCATTCCATGGGGAGGATGTACAGACTTCTTACAGATGATATCAGAGTGGAACTCCAAACTCCAACAACCCAAGCTGTAATAGCTTTGTGCTAACTGTATCCGACCATGGCAGCCAAAGTTGGCCATGTACTCAGTGGTAGCTCTGCTACAGTTATTGATACCAGCAAGTACAGCAGAGTCTTTCTGGACCCTCCCTTTCCACCTCCAATACCCAGAGCAGTTTATTCCGATCAACAAAATACACTAACTCTCATTCAACCCCTGTATTACGTTCCTTAGAGTTATTTTCCCCATAACTCTAAAATGTAGATGTACAAGTTAAAATGCTGAAGTTTCTTCATCCCTGCTTTAATAGGAGAGAAGATGGCTGAGCTCTGTACAGATGCAATAAATATAAAAGTAAATTACCTGAATGTGTCTTTGTTGCATGCTTTTGTAGAAAGTCCATTAAAGGAGCAAGAACCTTTTTATTGCATGGTGTTAGTTCCTCATCACATTCATAGCACCTAGGAAATTAAAAGAAGGGATTCTAGAGTGCAAACTGTGCAAAACTGATTTTAAGAACATAACTTATGCTCACATAGAGACCAATATAAATGAAGAATTTGGCTTCAACTGCAAACATTTAATTTCTTTACTGAAAAAAGCCTGAGGCAAAAACAGCAGAATGCAGTTTACATGCAATCTGATTTGTGTTGCTTTATAGGATAGATTACTTGTAACAATTAAAATGCTGATCTGATTAGATACAATTTAATCTATTGATTTTTGAGCGCCAAAATAGCATAGTGTTTAGCGTGACTCTATTACAGAGCTTAGATTTGATTTCCAACGTCAACTGTAAGGAGTCAGTATGTCCTTCCCTTGGAACACATGGATTTCCTCCGGGTGCTCCAGTTTCCTCCCACAGTCCAAAGATGCACTTGTTAGTAAGTTAATAGGTCATTGTAAGTTGGCTACATTTACATCAATCAGGGGTTGCTAGGTGTCATGGCTCAAAGGGCCTGTACTTCAATAAGTAAATAAATATTAAGATGCTGTTTAGCACTGATGAGCTCAAAATGAAACAATTTCCATTTTGTTACACTTTCCAATACTATGGATTTTGGTTAATTGGACAATTAGTTAATTAAGTCAGTCACTTATTTGGGACATGTAGTAGGCCTCTGTTAAGTCTCAAGAGACCATGGATTTGCACCTTGGCAAGTTTCCAGGGTGCAAGTCTGGGCAAGGTTTTTTTTAAAATGGAAGACCGGCAGTTGCCCAAGCTGCAAGCCTCCCCTCTCCACGTTATCAATGTTGTCCAAGGGAAGGGCACTAGGACCCATACAGCTTGGCACCGGTGTCGTTGCAGAGCAAAGCGTGGTTAAGTGTCTTGCCCAAGGACACACACGCAAGCCTCAGCCAAGGCTCAAACTAGCGACCTTCAGAAAACTAGATGAACACCTTAACCACTTGGCCACGTGCCAACACATTTGGGACAACCCTTAAAGAACAAGAAAATTGCTGGAATCTCTTTATTAATTTGGGACACTATGCCGCATATTCGGCACAGGAGACTATTGCCGAGTAGTTTCTAACCAGCGTCAGTTGTACGAGCTTGTGTAGTTGTTAAATACAACATCATTTTTAGAACGAACAGTTTTCAAATAGCATCAGTTGGGCATGTTTGGCTTAAAAAAGCAGTGATTTTTGTCACTGACAATTGACAAGAAATAAGCAGCAAGACAATTCAAAGCTGTTTTGCTTACTGCAGTTTCAAGCATTCAATCTTGGTGATGCTAGAAACAGCCAGGAGTAAAAATTCTTAACTTCAACAAGTTAGAAATTATGAAGAATTTCAAAGTATCAACAATCATCTTGAATGTTGCAATGAAAATGAAGATTTGGAGACTACAATTATCTAAAACATTGTATGAAGGCATTATCTGCACTAGATGTCTGCAATGACTTTGTTCATTGCATGTACTGGATCAATTCCACCAGTTAGGAACTAATACAGTTTTATAGCACTGTAGTATTATTGGTAATGTTCTAATTTGCTCTGCATTTCATTTAAATACATAATTTGTTACTCAGTTTGTCAGTCTGCCTGAAGTAAATTCCTTGTATGTGCACAGGTACTTGGCGATTAAAGTCTGATTCTGATTATTATACCCTCTCAACTATTTCCATGAAGCTTTTGCTAATTGGGCCAGCCGCTTAATTGAGCCAAGATATACTAGTCTTAATGTTTCCCAATTAACTGGAATCCACTGCATATTCTTTTAAACTTTTTCCTTTTCAAATAGTTATCCAATTTATGTTCATGTTAAGTTACAGCACTTGCCTCAATAGACTCTTATATTGTCATCTCAAATTTACTGAAGATAGCAGTAGTAAAAGCCAGTTTTTTTCCAGCTTCATACTATTGCCAAAATCAAGCAGTTTCTCTCTTTCAAAGATTTCAAGAATGTCGTCCACGCTTTTATATCCTCCCACTTAAGACTACTCCAACTCCCTGTATACTGGGATTAGTCAGTCGTCCCTGTCCGATCTGCAACTGGTCCAGAACGCCACAGCCAGGCTCCTGACAGGTGCCCGGAAGAGGGACTATATTACTCCTATCCTGGCCTCCCACCACTGGCTGCCAGTACGGTTCAGAGTTGACGCCCTGACTAATCAAGAATCTATCAACCTCAATGGCTTGGCCCCCACAGCTGTCTGTGACAATGTATTCCACAGATTCACCACCCTCTGGCAAAATAAATGACTCTTCATCTATGTATAAATGCTGAAATCCCTCTATTCGGAGACTGTGCCCTCTCATCCTAGACTCATCTACTAAAGGAAACATCCTCTCCGCATTCACTCTATCTAGGCTTTTCAATATTCAACAGGTTTCAATGAGATTCACCTCCCCATCATTCTTCTAAATTCCAAATGCCCAAGGTCATCAAACATTCTTTATACATGAGCCTGTGTACTCCTGGAATCGTTCTTGTGAATCTCCTCTGAACCCACTCCAATGACAGCACAACTTTTCTTAAATGAGCCCAAAACTGCTCACAATACTCCAAGTGAAGTCTTTCCAAGCCTCAGCATCACATCCTTGCTCTTGTATGCTCATCCACTCAAAATGAATGCTAACATTGCAGTTGCCTTCCTTCATCCCAAGACCTTTCACCAGCATCCCTTTATTGAGGGTGTCCTCATCAAGTCTAGGCTTGTGTGAAGCCTCTGAGAGAAGTAGTCAAGGTACCCTGCATAGAGCTGAGTAGATTCTGAGTATGCTAGATGTCAAGTAATTTCATTGTCAAAGAGTTCAAAAGGAAAATTAGACTCAAAGCATAAAGAGAAACAAAGTAAGCTGCCAAAAACTTATGCAACTTCTACATTTCCAGAATTCAAATGCATCAGAGTCTAGGACCAGAAGGCACAACCTCAGGTACAAGGATATCTCTTTAGAACAAAGATGAGGAAGCATTTCTTTAGTCAGAGTGGTGAATCTATAAAATCCATTGCCAAAGATGGCTATGGAAGAAAAGTCATTGGGCTTCTTTAAAGAGGAGGTTGATCAGTTCTTGATTAGTCAGGGTGTCAAAGGTTAGAAACATAAAAAACCTACAGCGCAATACAGGCCCTTCAGCCCACAATGCTGTGCCAAACATCTACTTACTTTAGAAACTAACTATGGTTACCCATAGCACTATTTTTCTAAGCTCCATGTGCCTAGTCAGGATTCTCTTAAAAGACCCTATTGTATCCACCTCCACCATTGTCACCAGCAGCCTATTCAACGCACTTGCCACTCTCTGCGTAAAAACCTTACCCTTAACATCTCCTCTGTACCTACTTTCAAGGACCTTAAAACTGTGCCTTCATTTCAGCCCTGGGAAAAAGCCTCTGACTATCCATACAATCAATGCCTCTCATCATCTTATACACCTCTATCAGGTCACCTCTCATCCTCCTTCGCTCCAAGTAGAAAAGGCCAAGTTCACTCAACCTACTCTCATAACACATGCTCCCCAATCCAGGCAACATCCTTATAAATCTCCTCTGCACCCTTTCTATGGCTTCCACATCCTTCTTGTAGTGAGGCAACCAGAACTGAGCACAGTTCTGAACACTGAAGATAGTACTCCAAGTGGAGTCTGATATAGCTGCAATATTACCTCTCGTCTCCTAAACGCAATCCCACTGTTGATAAAGGTCAATGCACCGTATGTACACCTTCTTAACCACAGAGTCAACCTGTGCAGCAACTTTGAGTGTACTAACGGACCCCAAGATCCCTCTGATCCTCCACACTGCCAAAAGTCTTACCATTAATATTATATTCTGCCATCATATTTGACCTACCAAAATGAACCACCTCACACTTTTCTGGGTTGAACTCCATCTGCCACTTTTCAGCCCAGTTTTGCATCCTATTAATGTCCCGCTGTAATTTCTGACAGCCCTTCACACTATCCATAACACCCCCAACCTTTGTGTCATCTGCAAACTTACTAACCCACCCCTCCACTTCTTCATCCAGGTTGTTTATAAAAATCACAGTTCCCTGAACTCAGTGCCCAGATCACTGAGGCACACCTCTGGTCACCATCCTCCATTCAGAATATGATCCGTCTACAACCATTCTTTGCCTTCTGTAGGCAAGCCAATTCTGCATCCACAAAGCAACGTACCCTTGGATCCCATGCCTCCTTACATTCTCTATAAGCCTTGCATGGTGTACCTTATATAATGCCTTGGTGAAATCCATATACACTACATCTACTGCTCTACCTTCATCAATGTGTTTTGTCCCATCCTTAAAAAATTCAATCAAGCTTGTAAGGCAAGGCATGCGTTTGACAATACCATGGTGACTATTCCTAATCATATTATGCCTCGCCAACTGTTCATAAATCCTGCCTCTCAGGATTGTTTCCATCAGTTTACCACTGAGGTTAGATTCACAGGTCTATAATTTACTGGGCTATCTATACTCCCTTTCTGGAATAAAGGAACAACATCCACAACCCTCCAAATCTCCAGAACCTCTCCTGTCCCCATTGACGATGCAAAGAACATCGCCAGAGGCTCAGCAATCTCCTCCTTCGCCTCCCACAGTAGCCTAGGGTACATCTCATCTGGTCCCGGTGATTAATCGCCATTTAAAGTTGTTGATGATAACTTTATCTATTTAGGTATAAAAATTACTAAGAAATATAAAGATTTATTTACATTGAATTTTCTACCTATGCTTTATCAAATTCAACAACTTACTACAAGATGGTCTCCCTTATCCTTATCATTAGTTGGTCGGATTAATGCTATTAAAATGATGATTCTACCGAAATTTTTATATTTATTTCAAGCTTTACCAATTTTTATTCCTAAATCTTTTTTTGATAACATTGATTCAAAAATTTCTTCATTTGTGTGGCAAAATAAAAATCCTAGGTTAAGTAAAAGGCAATTACAAAAATCTAAAAAAGATGGTGGTTTAGCTCCACCTAACCTTAGATTTTACTATTGGGCGAATAATATTCGTAACTTAATGTATTGGAAATCAGATTTGGATTCACCATTGTGCCCACAGTGGGTAAATTTAGAATGCAATGAGGCACAGGGATATTCTCTATTCTCCGTTCTGGGTTCTTCTCTTTCTGCCGATTTAGTTAAATTTAATAAACAGATATCTAACCCTGTTGTCAAACATACATTACGAATTTGGTTTCAACTTCGTAAATTTTTTACTCTGGAAAAACTTGGTTCTTGATAGCCCTATTTTACTTTATTTTTTTTTTCAAACCTTCTTTGACAGATCAAGCCTTTAGCATATGGAAAAGGAAAGGTATAAAATGTTTTCGTGATCTTTTCTTTGAAGGTAGTTTGATGTCTTTAGACCAACTTTCCAACAAATTTGAGTTACCTAAATCTAACTTTTTTAGATATTTACAAATTAGAAATTTTTTACATAAAATTCTACCATCCTTCCACAATTCAACTTCAATGGACTTTTTAGGTATGATTTTTACCTTAAATCCCTATCAGAAGGGATTAGTGGCTTTTATTTATAATGTGATTATGAAGATACAACCAGAAATATCAGGTAGAATTAAACAAGAATGGGAAAAAGAACTTCAATATATCAATAGAAAAATGGGAAAAAATTTTACAAATAGTTAATTCTTCTTCTATATGTGCTAAACATGCTTTAATACAATTTAAAATTGTACATAGAGCTCATATGTCTAAAGATAAGCTTGCTCGATTCTATTCTCATATTAACCCTCAATGTGACAGATGTCATTCAGATGTGGCTTCATTGACCCACATGTTTTGGTCATGTCCCGCTTTACATAACTATTGGAAGGACATATTTGCTACCATTTCCTCAGTTTGGAATATCGATTTACAACCTCATTTTATTACTGCAATTTTTGGTATACCAAATGAAGATTATAATCAGTTTTCCCCTTCAATTAGACGAATGATTGTTTTTGTAACATTAATGGCCAGAAGGTCTATATTACAAAATTGGAAAGAAGTAAATCCTCCTACCACGTTCCAGTGGTTCTCTCAAACTATTTCTTTTCTTAGCTTGGAAAAAATTAGAAGCACTATTTTTGACTCATCAATTAAATTTGAAGAAAAACTTCATTTGACATTTTCATATGAATTAATTTGACCTCTTCCAGACCTTCTCTTTACTTATCCTTGTTCAGGTATGGAGTTCCGGAGTTTTTGGCACTATCATATACAAATAAACTGTTATTATTGCCCATGTTAGTTTAGTTTAGTATTTTTTTTTATATTTTTTGCCTGTATTTTTATCATTTTTTCTTTTTCCTTTGATGATTATTTTTATTTTTTTTCATATAATTATTATAGACTTGATTGACAATGTATTATGTTTATATGTTGATATTTTAATAGGATATTGTTATCCTACTACTAATTCAATTTCAAGTCTTATGCATTTATAACCTATTTATTATATTATGTTTCTTTTATATATGAAATTCAATAAAAAGATTGAAAAAGAAAGATTAATCCAACTTCATGCTTTCCAAAAGCTCCAGCACATCCTCTTTCTTAATATCTATATGGTCAAGCTTTTCAGTCCACTGTAAGTCATCCCTACAATCATCAAGATCCTTTTCCATAGTGAATACTAAAGAAAAGTATTCATTAAGTACCTCTGCTATCTCCTTCGGTTCCATACACACTTTTCTACTGTCACACCTGATTGGTCTTATTCTCCCTCGTCTTATCCTCTTGCTCTTCACATACTTGTAGAATGCCTTGGGGTTTTCCTTAATCCTGCCCGTCAAGGCCTTCTCATGGCAACTTCTGGCTTCCTAAATTTATTCTTATGCTCCTGCTAGCCTTATAATCTTCTCTATCACTACCCAGTTTTTTGAACCTTTCATAAACTCTTCTTTTCTTCTTGTCTAGATTTTCAAAAGCCTTTGTACACCATGGTTCCTGTACCCTACTGACCTTTCCCTGTCTCATTGGAGCGTACCTATGCAGAACTCCACACAAATATCCCCTGAACATTTGCCACATTTCTGCCCTACATCTCCCAGAGAACATCTGTTCCCAATTAATGCTTGAAGTTCCTGTCTGATCTGATAGCCTTGTATTTCCCCTTACTCCAATTAAACACTTTCCTAACTTGTCTGTTCCTATCCCACTCCAATGCTATGGTAAAAGAGATAGATTTGTGATCATCATCTCCAAAATGCTCCCCCACTGAAAGATCTGACACCTGACCAGGTACATTTCCCAATACCAGATCAAGTATTGCTTCTCCTCTTGTAGGCTTATCTACACAATGTGTCAAAGGTTACAGGAAGAAGGCAGGAGAATGGGGTTTGGAGGGGTAATAAATCAGCCATAATGGAATGGCACAGCAGACCCGATCTTCTCCTCTATTTTATGGTCTAAAACTTTTTAATAAACGTACCACATTAAAGGTATGGGTTAAACAGGAAAACAACAATTGATCGCAACAAACTATTGACCAAGGACAACATAACATTTACGTTTCCCCCTTTTTCTTTACAGACCTTACTGAAATACAAGTTAAAATTCACATATCTGAGGTTTACAAATGCAAGTAAAATACACATCTGTCCAATAAAATTGTGGTTTAACTCAATGTTATTAGTTATGGATAACCCAACAAGGAGAGTAGAACTCTGTTAATCCACTATCTAAATATTCAGAATTTCTAACAGTTTAATATCTAGCTTACCAGAAAAGGTTCCCCAATCTCTCTCCATGTTCACTGGGAAACCCAGTTCTCACATTCTGTTCCCACTCACCTCAGGCCCAATGACTTGTCCCTGTCCCATTAGTTGCACCCCACCCCCGATTTCCCTGCTCTCTTCCCACTCACCAGGAGCCACTGCCTGTGCTCCTTTGTGCTCTGGATCCCACGCTACCTTTAAAGTGAGTGTTTAATAAGACTTCATTGTTTAATAAGAGAACAACAGCCAATAAAATGGAAAAATACTGCTAATTTGGCACCGAAGTCCCAAGGATGCCAGACTATTAGAGTAAGGAGAGAAATTTAGAAAATGTGATGCTCTATAAATCCAAACTTTGCCAATAATTTTACTTCAAAAATGCAAACTTTGATGATGAATAAATTCTGCTCATTACTTGATCATTCTTACCAAACAGTCCAGGAGTCCAAACTGACTGCAATACAATGCGGATCCAAATGCGTAGAGCAGAAATGCTTCAGGGAATGCTGCTCTTGTGAGTTTGGACCACAACCCTAAGTTACAAAAAAATATCGAATCTAAAAATGTGACAGTTTTATATTTGTTACTCAAGTTTAGCTTTAATGGCACAATTCCTCAAGGCAAAATACTGCACAAATAGTTCTATCTCAAATATGAAAAAGAGATGATCTATTTAAACCTGAACCACAATAAACTATACATTCTTATTAACACAAGACTTTTTATGTCGGAAGGTTTCAGAGAGGTGCAAGCAGACAGAAATAAAGGTCAAATGAGCAGATTTTAGGAAAAGTCACTAAAGCTTCGTCAAAGAGGTAATCTTCCACTAGAACCTCAAGAAGAAAGTATAGTGTGATCAATTTGGACCATTTGAGACCATGGAAGCACAGCCTCTGTAAAAGAGATGGGGAATGCATAAAAACACAGAATCGGAGGATGCAGATGCTTAACCAGGTTGAGGCTGCTCAATGTAAGATTAGAAGGATTTTGAAGGCAAGCTGATGAAGAGATAAACATTTTGTATGTGGAGTGTTGGAGACCCAAGAACCAATATAGATTAATAAGGATAGAGATTAGAGAATCATAGAAAATTAACTAGGAAGAAAACCATTTGGCTCATCACTGTACGTGATTCCACACCTTACCTTTTAAAAATCTATCAACCCAGATTTGAAAATAAAACCAAGCAACTGTAGACATTTATGAAAAGTTTTTCCATTTTTACTTCTCTTTACATGTCAAAAGGTTCCTAACATTACCCTGGTTCTAAAATTTTTGGACATTATTCACTAGTTATGGACTCTACCAACAGTAGAACAAGTCTCTCTCTATCTCTCTCCATCAATCTTGCCAATTGCCCTTAAAAGCTTGAGAACTTCAACCAAATCATCCTGATGTTTTCTAAATTCCAAGGTCCACAATCATACATATCATATTTATGTTCTGGAGTGCAGTTGTCAATTTGTTAAATCTACAACACATTCTTTTCCAGCCCAATCCATCCATTCTTAGGTCCTGTATCCCAAACTGTCTATGGCACTCCAGATTTGGCCTGAATTTCACAGATTCACCACTCTTTGGCTGAAGAATTTTCTCTTCATCTCTATTCAAAGGGATGTCCTCATATTCTGAGGTTGTGCCACCTGGTCCTAGACTCCCCCAATACAGCAGATATCCTTACCACATGCACTCTATCTAAGCCTTTCAATATTCGATTGAACACCCTCTTTTCCTTTTCTACCAGTAAAATAGTCTAAACATTTTGGACCTAAAGGTAAATTATCACATTTATCTATTGCTAAATCCATGAGGCAGAATTATTCCTTCACTGTCACAGCAGTTCTGTACTTCCATCCATATCACTCGCAGTACTAATTTGGACATGTGACTTCTAATGCCATTATTTCAGCCCAAATATAGACATTACATCCTGCCAATATGGATACTCACCCATTGTCTTTGCTCTGTGCATTGCTACTCAGCTTACTTCTTGTTCATATCAATAAATTCCTTTTAATTCCACAAACTTCTACTTTAACTAATCATTGCTTGTGAGAAATTTCTCAACTACATTAAGTTGAAACAAAACATTTCTGTAAGATCATGAGACATTGGAGCAGAATTAGGCCATTTGGCCCATTGAATCTGTTCTGCCATTTCATCATGACTGATTTATTAACTCTCTCAACCCCATTCTCCTGCTTTCTCCCTGTACCCTTTGATATCTTGACTCATAATGAACCTAACAACCGCTGCTTTACATATGCCCAATGACTTTGCCTCCACAGCCATCTGTGGCAATCAATTCCACAGATTCACCACCCTCTGGCTAAAGTAATTCCGCTGCTCTATTCTAAAGGGACATCCCTATATTCTGGTTCTAGACTACCACATTTTCAGAAGCATCCTTTCAAAGGCTCCTTACCTGTTAGCCCTTTAATTCCCCAAATCATTCTCATGAATCTCTAATCCCCAATTTTGATAAAAAGGTTATCAACCTGAAATATGGACTGATGCAGTTTAAAATGCTGCCTCCAGTAGATTCTGAGTTTATTGAAGATCTCAGATGTCAGCAGCTTTCATTTTTCAACATGCCTCCAAATTAAATCTTTGTCTGCACAGCTGGGCACCACTGACAATGTAATATTCTTTAAGAATGTCACTGAAGTATGGCCTAGATTGTAAGCACACATTCTAGAAGGAAACTTCTACCTGTTGTATTTTTGTGAATTTTTTAGTGGGAATTTCAAGATTAGTAAAATCTTGGGAAATTTCATCCTGCAAGTCTGTAGAAGCCAGAATGAAATGTGTTTAAGAATTATGCCAGTTTTCAATAGTTAAAAGATAGAATAGACAGACAGTATCTTTCTTCCAGAGTTGAAATGTCTAATACCAGATGGAAGGTATTTAAAGTGAAAGAGGGGGAAATTTTAAAACAGATGTGTGGAACGAGTTTTTTTTTAAATAAGCAGAGTAGTGGGTGCCTGAAATGAGCTGTTTGGGGTGATAGTAGAGGCACATACATTAGGGACTTTTAAGAGATGTTTAGTCAGGCATATGAACATGAGGAAAATGGAAGGACACAGATATTGTGTAGGCATAAGGGATTAGTTTAGCAGGCCATTTGATTACTAATTGTTTCAAACAAATTTGCGGGTCAAAGAGCTTGTTCCTGTGCCGTACAGTTCTCTACTACAGATAATATCCCCACCATTTATCAACATCAAACTTTCCTTATCTTAGGGTTTTGTGATAGTGGTAATACTTCAAACATAGCTTCACACCATACCACACATAAAAAAACAAAGAGGAATAATTTCTTGATCTAGTATCTGAATACTCCTTTCTGAAAGTAAGTGTAAACTGGGCTATAAAATAGTATACACAAGGAAATCTGCAGATGCTGGAAATTCAAACAACACACACAAAATGCTGGTGGAACACAGCAGGCCAGGCAGCATCTATAAGGAGAAGCACTGTCGACGTTCTGGGCCGAGACCCTTCCTTGTTTATAAAATAGTATCATTGGCCATAAAAGTATGTGCTAACTTCACACAAGCTTTTCCTTCCATATTTTATTCAAGTGCTCGAGCCAATTTCCTGCAGAGAAAATGCTGCCTACAAGCCAATCAATTACCTGATAACCACATTTCAGACACATCCAAATAAGTGAGGAAATATCTGAGTCTTCATTAGATGCTTCCAGAGTTCTAGCACATTCTTCACAAACTGACCAGTGGCTCTGGGTGACTGCCTTCTTCACCTGGATCAGATCTACTCCTCTGCCCGCATGCTGGCAGGCAGAACCTAAGCGTATTGGAAAATAAAACAGCAAATCTGAATTTGGTTTGGTTTATAGAAACTAAAAGCATACAGGTAAAACACCAAGTCAAATTATGCATTACAACTCAAGTTCATTGTCACTCAACCATACACACATATACCACCAAACAAGACAAAGGTCCCCAGGATCAGGGTGCACAACACTGTATGTATAACTCACACATAGCACAAAATATTATTATCACAAATAAATTAACAAATATTAAGGTGCACATATGATAGAAGTCAAAAAGTAAACAATATAACGCTATAATGCTACTGTTGCTTCATATGTGGCAGGGAATCCATTAATCTTATTACAACCTGGGAGAAGAAGCTGTTTCTTCTCCAAATGCCTTGGTACCTCCTGCCTAATGGAAGATGGTCAAAGAGATTACTGGATGGATACAAGTGACAACTAAGGGCCTGTGTATGCAGCACTCCTGAAAATATCTCTAATGGGTGACAGAGAGACCCCGATGTTCTTCTCAAAAGTCCTTGCAATCCTTTGTAGGGACTTGCAGTCAGATCCCTTGCAATTCCCGTACCAGACAGAGATATAGCTGGTTCAGACACCCTCAATAATTGTCGAGGTGGGGAGAGAGTCTCACTTGGCTCAATCCCCTCAGGTAGTAGAGGAGCTGCTGCGCACAGTCAGAGAAATGGTGTTGAGTGACCAGGTGAGATCCCCAGAATTCTTTTTCCAAATAAATTAAGCAATAACAGTTTTTCTTAGCAATGTTCCCAACTACTGCTTAAAGCACATTACAGTAATGAACAAAGGCTTCATCTTAAAACTGTTTATGAATTGAATATGTATCATGTTATACATTGTTAAATCAGCTACAAATGTTAATTGCACATTGTTTAGCAGCAATAAGAAAAATTTCATTAGAAGCTTAATCTTCATTCCTTGCTTTATTAACAGCAATATAGAAGAACCTCTAACTCAGAGGTTTCCAAACTTTTTTTTAATGTCATGGACCCTTACTATTAACCAAGTTGTCTGTGAACCCCAGCCTGGGAATCCCTGTTCTAACTGCCACAAATGTCAACGAACATTCAGTGGCCATTTTATTACGTATATCTTCTCATTGATGCAAATACATAATCAGCCAATCATATGGCAGCAACTCAATGCATAAAAGCATGCAGACATGGTCAGGAGGTTCAGTTGTTGTTCAGACCAAACAGCAGAATGGGGAAGAAATGTGATTTAAGTGACTATGGAATAATTATTAGTGCTAGACTTGGGTGGTTTAAGCATCTCAGAAATTGCTGATATCCCAACACTTCTATGCACAACTGTCTCTAGAGTTTACAGAGAAAAGAGTAAAAAACAAAAAATGTCCAGTGAGCAGCAGCTGTACAGGTGAAAATGCATTGTCAATAAGAGGTCAGAGGAAACTGATTCAAGCTGACAGGAAAGTGACCGTATCTCAAATAACCATGTGTTACTATAGTGTTGTGCAGAAGTGCATCTCCGAATGCAGACGTCAAACCTTGATGTGGATGGGCTATAGCAGCAGCAGATCACATCAGGTTCCACTTCTGTACGTAATAGTGGCCACCGAGTGTACCTGCAATTCTAAAAGTTCCTTACAACATGCACTGGTCTACTACATGTCACAAGTAAACAAATGGGACACTTGACAATGTCATAATGTACTTATTATATCAATAAATACCATTTTCAAATCTATAGTCTCACTCTGAAAATGACTGCTCCATTTTATACCTACTTATTTTGAATTTGTGCTTTTATTTTAAATTCAGACTTCATTTATTACCTGAACAAGCTGACTAGAAGACAAATAAAATTGCCAGGGCATGCGACTTCAACCATCAAGTTCCATATAAGCTGGCTAAGTGAAAGATTTTGTTGTGTCATACTTTTAAACCATACAGCAAAACCTTATCACTCAGTCTTAAATTTGCCTCTTAAGCAATCTATGGGTTATTAGGTGAAATAACAGTGTCACAGATCTTAAAGTCCATACAGACAAAACTGGAAACCAGGACTAAAACTGGGTCGCTGGAGCTATTAAAATGCAGCTTCTGTACTTCAACGACACACATATATACAGCTAAATGAAACATCATTCCTCTGGGGCAAAGGTGTAAAACACAGAACGTGTAGTCACACTCAGCACACTTAGTTAAGAACCTACACATACAGTCACAATATAATATTAGCACAAGTCCAGCATAGCATAAGCTGAAGACTGACAAGGTTGACGAAATGTGTAAAACAGTGTATTGTAACATTACTAGCACTATTATAATAAAACAAGCAGTAGTCTAAATATGTGAAACTGCAGCAGTACTTGCAATGAAAATTCTATTTATTTTCCTATACTTGCTTAAATGGCTAGCGATCTCCAAAAAAAACATACTGGAACTTTTGTCACTGTTACTGACAACTATCTGCAGTACTACAATGCAACCCTCCTTAAAATCTTCCCAGCCTAAAAGGTTGTTCTGTGGAACTATGATTACAAAAAAAAAATCTACTTACTCAACACTTCATCAGATGACTCATCATCTTGAGGCTTTTTAGGTCTTCTGCTCTTCTTTGTCATGTCACCATTACCCTGGGAGGATGGATCTTTCACCCGCATCTGTCACTGATAATTTAATATGCTTCATAAATATCTCAGCAGGAGTACACTAGTACAATACAGCCCGATGACTGCTATAAAAGATGGCATGTAAAAAGACTTAAGTGTCGGTCAAGTCTAAAATCAAAAATAAATGAAAAAGGTCTGTAAGGTTAAAATCAGTCCTTTCAGATAGTTGCTTTTCAAGTTAAAGTTGAATTTATTGTCATTCAATTATACACCTGTATAATGCCAAAATAAAACAACGACCCTCCCTTATAACTCACGAGAAATTATTATCACAAATAAATTAATAATAAGGTGCATATATGATACAAGTTAAAAATTGAAGAGTATATCACTACTGGCATTTCATGTGTAATAAGACCAACCGTATGATGATTCATTAGTGGTGGCAGGGAGTTCAGTAGTACCACAGCCCGGGAGAGGCTGTTTCCTATCCTAATAGCCTAATAGTTCTTATCCTAATGCTACAGTACCTCCTTCCTGATGGTGGGGGGGGGGGGGGGGGGGGCGGGGTGCAAAGAGATTGTTGGACAGATGAGAGGAATCATTGACAATGTTAAGGGTCCTGTATACTCAGCACTCCTGGTAAATATCACTGATATTAGCTGTTTAAGGTGTAAAACTAACAGTTTGCCTGAAATTTTACATACTGAAAATCAGGTGCAAAGGTTTGTTCTTTTATTCGACTCACCAATAAGCGGAGTGGCTGAACAACGATATCCTGAAGAGAAGGTCTAAATGTACTTTATGCTCGATCCTCAGCTTTACCTCAAGGGCATTCTGTATTCATTTGAATACAGTCGGCCCTCCTTATCCGTAGGGGTTTGCTTCCGGGAACCCCCCCCCCCCCCCCCCGCGGATACCAAAATTTGCAGATGCTCAAGTCCCTTATTTAACATGCATCAGTGCGGTGGTCTTTAGGACCCAGCGGAACCCTGGACTTTATTTAACATGTCTCCGTGTGGTGGATATTAGGACCTGGCATCACAGCTCTGAATCCACAGTGTTTCTGTTCACGAAAATAATCATGATCGCGATTGAAAATAAGGTGGAAGTAATAATGTGATCAGAAAGAGGTGAAATGCCATCGGTCATTGGAAAAGCATTAGGCCACAGTTGGTCAACGATCAGAACTATTTTAATGGAGCATATGAAAGGCCCTGCCTCAATGAAAGCTACAATTATTACAAAGCAACGCAGTGGTTAAATTATTGAAATACGTATGTTTCTTAAGTGTTTCATATGCATAGCAAGGTAAAATATGTACTATATACTAAGAAAAACATTTGACTAACTGACGCTAAATAACACCGGATGTACCTGTTCCGACTTCAAATCCGACTTAAAGACGGACTCAGGAATGGAACTCATTCATAACCCGGGGACTGCCTGTACTTTTAAGTCATTTCTAGATTACTTATAATACCTAATACAATGTAACTGTTATGTAAATAGTTGTTATAATGTATTGTTTAGGGAATAATAACAAGAAAAAATAGTCTGTACATGCTCAAGCAACAAGTGCTGGAGAGAGAACTTCCGGGTTTTCACAATCCGCAGTTGGTTGAATCCACGCATATGGAATCTGCAGATAAGGAGGGCCGACTGTAGTCTCACTGACTCCATGATTAATGCTAACAGCTGATTAGGAATGTGCCTAACTCATGTTATCCTACTCTCAGTGGCCACTTTACTAGCTACACCTATACACTTGTTCATTAATACAAATATCTAATTAGCCAACCATGTACCAGCAACTCAATGCATAAATATCATACGAAAGCAGCTTCCATCATTAAAGATCCTCATGTCCCAGGACATGTGCTTCTCGTTCTTGCGGTCAGGTAGAAGGTACAAGTGCCTCAATACTTGCACCACCAGGTTCAAGAACAGATATCACCCCTCTTGAACAAAAGGGGATAACTGTACTCATTCTCTTTCTGGTGTTCTTGCAAGCAATGATCTCACTTTAAGGACTTTATCTTGTTATTTCATGCTCTCAAGATTTATTGCTATTTACTTGAAGCTGCATTTCAACAGTTTGTTGCCTTTTGTGCTCTTGCTCTTTCATGGATCTTGTTTAGTTCTATAGTTTTGCTGAGTATGCCCACAGGAAAAAGAACATTTTAATAGGAACATTTAATGTCAGAGAAATTTCTTTCCACAAAAACAGAGGAATGCTCCAAAGAATGAATGACATTTAAATGTTAGAACCCCAAAGCCCCCCAGCTCCCCCTCCCCATGCACAAGCAACAAAGCAACGACCCTCCTCCCTCACCAGTAAAAAGCATCTGCATCCTCCACCAAGCACTCAGTGATGCAGCAAAGCATTAATAAAGACACAGACTTGCAGTACCCCAAAGACCACTCGTTCACCCAGTAATTCGACATACCACAGGCCCTCTCTCTCCCTAATAAGGGAGAAAGAGGTGTCCCTGTTTCACAGCGAGAGAGGAGACATAACAAAACAACCAATATACGGTGTTAAAAATCTGTTGCGTCATTTTTAGGGTGAATCTTAGGGCGGTATGTAGTGACGTTTATGTATTCTGGTAACAAATTTTACTTTGAACTTTGATAACTACATGCAGACAAGGTCAAGAGGATCAGTTTATGTTCAGACCAAATATCAGAGTGGAAAAGCAATGTGATCTAAGTGACTTTGACCATGGAATAATTGTTAGTGCTAGACTGGGTGATTTGAGTATCTCAGAAACTAATCATTCTGGTATTTTCAAACACAACAGTCTCCAGTTTACAGAGAATGATGCGAAAAACAATAAACATCCAGTGAGCAACAGTTCTGTGGGCAAAAATGCCTTGTTAACGAGAGAGATCAAGGAGACTGGCCAGACTGGTTCAAGCTGACAGGAAGGTGACAGCAACTCAAATAACCACACTACAACAGTGATGTGCAGAAAAGCATCTATGAGCACCCAACACGTTGAAACTTGAAGTGGATGGGCTAAATGCAGAAGACCATAAACATACAGAAATACAATGAGTGTATCTTGGTGTTTATAATTATCTGTCAGTGTCCTATTTCAGAATGAGAAAGATTTAAAAACTCTTAAGCACCTTTGACAGCCTCCAGAACCTGCAGCCTGACCATTCCAAAAAAAAAAGTGCCTGTTTGTCTATTCTTCAAATGGGAATTGCTCCTCACTAGATAACTTATTAGCTTTGAAGATCTGTTTGACTGGTCCTCCAATAACAGGAACGGCATGAAGTTCTTTTGGACAGTGACTCATCAAGAGCTGGATTATTGTCTTCCAAAGTGTGGATAGATAGAATTATGGAGTAATGCAGCATGGAAACAGGCCCTTTGGTCCTACTTGTCCATGCTAGTACCCACAGTTCCCATTTACCCATACCCTTCAAACCTCTCCTCTCCATGTACTTTTCTACCACTTTTTTCTAGCAAGTCTTTCTATGTACACACTACCCTGTGTGAAGAAGTTCATAATAAATGTATTATCAAAGTACATACATGTCAACATATACTACTGAGATACACTGCTTTACGGGCGCTTACTGTAAATACACAATAGAATCAATGAAAAACCACACACAGATAAACAAAGTGCAAAAAACAAACTGCAAATACAAAAAAATATAATTAATAAATAAGCAATAAATATTGAGAACATGAGATTAAGAATCCCAGAAAGTGCATCCATAGGTTGTGGGAACAGTTCAGTGTTGGGGTGAATGAAGTTATCCCCTCTGGTTCAATTGGTGGATGTTTGAGGTTTCGTAAAGATGGTTAACTTGATCCTCAGATCCCTTTTAAATCTTTCCCTTCTCACTTTAAAACTATGCCGTCTAGTTCCCCTTCTCTGGGGAAAAAAGGCAACATGAATTCACCCCATCTATTCATGATTTTATACATCTCTGTAAGGTCATCCCTCAATCTTCTACATTTCAAGGAATAAAGTCCAAGCCTGCTCAACCTCCCCCTATAACTTAGACGCTTGAGTGCAGGCAGCATCCTTGTAACTCTTCTCTGCATTCTTTTCAGTTTAGTGCCTTTGCTATAACAAGGAAACCAAAACTGTACACGACACTCCGTGTGCAGTCTCACCAACATCTTGTACAACTGCAACATAACATCCCAACTCTTGTGCTCAGTGCCCTGGATGATGACGGCCAGCATGGCAAAGACCTCCTTCAATACTGTCTACCTGTGACACCACTTCCAGAAAAATTTATTTATTGTCAAATTACATATATATTACCATATACTACCTTAAGATTCATTTTTCTTGCACCATTACAGGAAAAGAAATACAATAGAATTCATGAAAACTATATATGAACAAATATTGACGAGCAATGTACAAAAGACAAATTGTACAAACAAAAAATAAATAATATTGAGAACGTGAGTTGTAGTCTCTTGTTTTCAGAGTCCTTGAAAGTGAGTCCATAGGTGTGGGATCTGTTCGGAGTTGTGGTGAGTAAAGTTATCCATGCTGGTTCTGAAGCATTATGGTTGTAGAGTAACAACTATTCCTGAACCTGGTGGTATGGGACCTAAAAAGCTAGAAAGATCTTAGTGAAGCTCTGTCATAGACTTGCATCATTTGCAAATTTACCAATGTCATGAAGGAATTGCTTATTTAAGGAGGATTTTTATTTGCAAAAAATCAGGTTCTTTCCTTGAAAACTCTGACCCAAAAAGTAGATGTGAAATTTCTTGCAGTGGCAGAAAACATTTCTATATTTGTTTGGATTTTTTAGCTGGCAGTTATTTTTATGCTCCAGCTTTAAACTGGTATGATTGGTAGATGAATCTGTCAGGTGGCGGCGCAGGAGATACAGGAGCCTTAGAACCCACACCACCAGGTCCTGTAACAGTTATTAACTCTCAACCAGCAGCCTCTTGAACCAGAGGGGATAACTTCACTCAACAATGAACTGTTCCCACAACCTATGGTCTCACTGTCAAGGACACTTCAACTCATGTTCTCGATATTTATTTCTATTTTTTTTCCTCTCGCTCTCTTTCGTATTTGCACAGTATGTTGTCCTTTGCTCATTGGTTGTTTACCAATCCTGTTGGGTGCGGTCTCATGTGGATTTTAGTGTGTTGCTTAGATTTACTGTGTATACCTGCAAGAAAACAAATCTCAGGGTTGTATATGATGACATATGTACTTTGATAATAAATTTACTTCTGAACTTTGATTACTGTACTGCTATTATACTTCAATAGACAAATACCTGGTGTTGATTATGCTGGAACAAAAGTGACTAATAAAATTCACTTGGACTTGAGCTAATGTACACGGAAATGACAACAAGATAAATGAGTAATGATAATACTGAGACATGAAACCAATCTTGAAATTGAAATTCATTGCAAGATCTCTCTGGAAAAAAAAGTGGTCTATCTAATATGGGAGCAGCCAAGCATTGGACCAGAAGTCACTACAAAGGACTGTGAGAACAGCTGAAAGGATCACAGGGGTCTCCCTACCATCCACTGGGAACATTTATCAGGAGCTCTGCATTCGCAGAGCCCTTGGTATTATTAGGGATCCCACACATCCGACATCCTCTGAATTTCTACCATCAGGCAGGAGACTACGATGCATGAAAACAAGAACAGTCAGGATGGGAAAAGGTTTCTTCCCTCAGGCCATTAGGCTTCTGAACTGCCTGCCATATTGTATTCGAAGTGTCACTGGTTAATCTGTTCCATACCTTTCAATATTTAATTTATCTACTTTAGTTTGTTATTTTGCGTGATTCATCTGTAGATTTTATCCTTGCCTTCATAAGTTTTTACATTATGTGTATTACACCCTGGATCTGAGAAACACTGTACTGTTTCTATATACATTATATGATTATATAATTATATACATTATACACCTGTATATAATTGAATGACAATAAACTTGACTTGCTCAAGAAAAAAGTTAGGTGAAAAATGCTTACTTTGATATAGAAATGTCCATGTCTTCTGCCGTAATCATATGGATAAAAAGCAAGAATGCAATGCTGAGGCTGTACAAGGCACTGGTGAGACCTCACTTGAGTATTGTGAGCAGTTTTGGGCCCTTATCTGAGAAAGGATGTGCTGACATCGGAGAGAGTTTGGCAAAGACTCTTGAGAATGATTCCAGGAATGAAAGGTTAATGTATGAGGAACATTTGATAGCTTATACTTGCTGGAATTTAGAAAGAATGGGGGCAGCATCTCAATGAATAAATAGTCAACCCATCGAATATCACTGAATAAATAGTCAAACCTATCAAATGTTGAAAGGTCTAGTGCAGGGGTTCCCAACTTGGGCACACAGATCCCTTGGCTAATGGTTAGGGTTTCACAGAATAAAAAAGGTTGGAACATAGAGAAGATGTTTCTTATCATGGGGGAGTCTAGGACGAGAGCCCACAGCCTCAGAATAGAGGGACATCCATGTAGTATGGAGATGAGGAGGAATTTCTTTAGCCAGAGGGTAGTGAATCTGTGGAATTCATTGCCATCGATAGGTGTGGAGGTCAGGTCAGTGGGACTATTTAAGGCAGAGGCTGATAGGTTCTTGATTAGTCAGGGCACAAAAGGTTACAGGGAGAAGGCAGAAGATTGGGGTTGAAAGGGAAAATGGATCTCCATGATGAAAGGGGGAGCAGACTGGATGGGTCAAACAGCCTAATTCTAATCCTATCTCTTATGTTCTAACACAATTTGTCTAATTAAAAATAACTTTCAGAGCAGTTACTAAATTTGTTGTAGGTATCTGAGATACTAACAAATTATGGTCACTTTCTTTTCGTCTGTATTTTAGGTTCACTGAATTAACCATATAACCATATAACAATCACAGCACGGAAACAGGCCATCTTGGCCCTCCTAGTCCGTGCTGAACCCTTAATCTCACCTAGTCCCACCTACCCGCACTCAGCCCATAACCCTCCACTCCTTTCCTGTCCATATACCTATCCAATTTTACCTTAAATGACACAACTGAACTGGCCTCTACTACTTCTACAGGAAGCTCATTCCACACAGCTATCACTCTTTGAGTAAAGAAATACCCCCTCGTGTTTCCCTTATTCTGCCCCCTAACTCTAAAATCATGTCCTCTAGTTTGAATCTCCCCTACTCTCAATGGAAACAGCCTGTTCACGTCAACTCTATCTATCCCTCTCAAAATTTTAAATACCTCGATCAAATCCCCCCTCAACCTTCTACGCTCCAATGAATAGAGACATAACTTGTTCAACCTTTCTCTGTAACTTAATTGCTGAAACCCAGGTAACATCCTAGTAAATCGTCTCTGCACTCTCTCTAATTTATTGATATCTTTCCTATAATTCGATGACCAGAACTGCACACAATATTCCAAATTTGGCCTTACCAATGCCTTGTACAACTTTAGCATTACATCCCAACTTCTGTACTCAATGCTTTGATTTATAAAGGCCAGCGTTCCAAAAGCCCTCTTCACCACCCTATCTACATGAGACTCCACTTTCAGGGAACTATGCACAGTTATTCCTAGATCTCTCTGTTCCTCTGCATTCCTCAATGCCCTACCATTTACCCTGTATGTTCTATTTGGATTATTCCTGCCAAAATGTAGAACCTCACACTTCTCAGCATTAAACTCCATCTGCCAACGTTCAGCCCATTCTTCTGACCGACATAAATCTCCCTGCAAGCTTTGAAAATCCACCTCATTATCCACAACACCTCCTACCTTAGTATCATCGGCATACTTACTAATCCAATTTACCACCCCATCATCCAGATCAATTGATGTGAGTATTTGACCAATGTGGATTCCCATTCAACTAAGCCTATTTCAGATGCCGCACAGCAATCAAGGCATTTGGAAAAGTGATCCACAGTCATTTGCTGAATGAATTTAACCCAAATAAATCCTGGTTTAAAAAACAATAGGTCAGTAAATGACTGGTTATTATAACTGTAAGGCTGTTGAAAATCTGGTTCATTCATGTAAGTTAAAAAAGGGGATTGGTCAGACCACACATGGAGTACAGACAGCAGTTTTGGGTCCCTTATCTGTGAAAAGTTGTGTTGACATTGGAGAGGGTCAAGAGGTCATTCACGAGAATGATCCCGGGATTGAAAGGGCAAATGCATGGCTCTAGGCCCGTACTCACTGGAGTTTAGAAACATGGGGGGGGGGGGGGGGAGGGAGGAGAATCTCCTTGAATAGATAGTGAAACCTATTGAATATTGAAAGGCTTGGATAGGGTGTACTTGGAGAGGATGTTTCCTATAGTGGGTGAGTCCAGGACCAGAGAACACAGCCTCGGAATAGAGAGATACCCATTTAGAACTGAGGTGAGGAGGAATTTCTTTAGCTTAATCAGAGGGTGGTGAATCTGTGGAATTCACAGACAGACATACTTTATAGATCCCAAGGGAAATTGGGTTTCATTACAGCCGCGCCAACCAAGAATAGTGTAGAAATATAGCAATATAAAACCATAAATAATCAAATAATAATAAGCTAATCATGCCAAGTGGAAATAAGTCCAGGACCAGCCTATTGACTCAAGGTGTCTGACACTCCGAGGGAGGAGTTGTAAAGTTTGATGGCCACAGGCAGGAATGACTTCCTTTGACGCACAGTGTTGCATCTCGGTGGAATGAGTCTCTGGCTGAATATACTCCTGTGCCTAACCAGTACATTATGGAGTGGGAATCATTGTCCAAGATGACATGCAACTTGACAGCATCCTCTTTTCAGACACCACCGTCAGAGAGTCCAGTTCCACCCCCACAACATCACTGGCCTTACGAATGAGTTTGTTGATTCTGTTAGTGTCTGCTACCCTCAGCCTGCTGCCCTAGCACACAATAGCAAACATGACAGCACTGGCCACCACAGACTCGTAGAACATCCTCAGCCGCATCCAGCAGATGTTAAAGGACCTCATTCTCCTCAGGAAATAGAGACGGCTCTGACCCTTCTTGTAGACAGCCTTTGCCGCAAACATAGAGGCCAAGTCATTGAGTATATTTAAAGCAGAGGTTGATAGATTCATGATTAGAGGAGGTATCAAAGGTTTCTGGGAGAAGGCAGGAGAACGAGGCTGAGAAGGATAATAAATCAGCCTATTTGGCAGCAGGGTCCTGATGAGCTGAATAGCCTAATTCTGCTCCTACGTCTTATGGAAATCTTTACCTGGGTCAAGATTCAAGTTTGTGCATATCCAAACATAAAATAAAACCTATCATTTGCTTTAACAACCAACACACCCAAGGGAATGCTGGGGGGGGGCAGCCTGCAATTTTTGCCATACATTCCAATACCAACACAGCATGCCTACCATGCTCAGCAGAACACAAATAACAACAGCCCTGTTCCTCCCTCCCACCCACACACATACACAGTCCTTGCATTGGACAAAATCTGCAACTCAGGACCCAAAGATTCTTACCCAGCTTCTGAAATAGCCCCAAAAAAATCCATTTAGCTGAAAGAGGATTTAAATTGGCGAACTGGTGGCCTGAAACACGAACTAGTTTCACAACACACCCTGGTGATATTAAATCTGATTCTGAATAAAATATGGGCAAAAAGAAAACATGCCAGTCCAGAATAAAGTTTATTATCACTGTCCTATAATAACATTACGTTTTTTCCAGCTATGTAGTGCAAAGACAAAATATTACTCCACAAGATAAATAGTGAAAAAGAAAACGAGGTAGTGTCCGTGGACTGTTCAGAAATCCTACAGCGAGGAGGAAGAAAGAGTTCCCTAATCATTGCACAAAGGGCATCAGACTCCTCCTCCCTGATGATCGTAATAAGAAGGGATACCACACAGCCAGGGCCCAGGCATCTCACTAGAGTAATAAAATTTCACAGCGACATCAGTGTTTGAACGTTAGAGAAAAAAAGCTGCTCCAATGATACTCAATATATCAGGGGTCAGGTGGGCCAAGAAAAGAATGCTGACAATCAAGGTACCATAGAACCAAGGTGAACTACGTATCGGAATTCAATTCCTAAACATGAGAGATTCTACAAATGCCTGAAATCCAGAGTAACACACACACACACAAATCCTGTGGACCTCAGCAGGTCGATGCTTCAGGCTGAGTTCCACCAGTATCTTGTGTCACTCGAGAATTCAATCCAACTTAGTCACACAATAAATGGTACAGACAAATCAGAATCAGGTTTACTAGCACCGTCTGATGTGACATGAAATTTGTTTTGGGGCTACAGGACGTACATAAATTACCAAGGGAATAACCAGGTAGTGGTGTTCACTGCTGGGTTAATGAGCGGACAGGAATGAAGCCACCGACCTGGCCTTACGGGCGGACCGGCTGCCACTCACTCACCTACCCACTGTAGGGGGCCGGTCACCCCCTGAGCCTCTTCGAGGTGTCCCGGAACTCAGTGGGCCTCAGCCGCCCTGTTCCTGGAGGTAAAGAGTCACCCACCGCGGCTCCCAGAACGGTGAACCGAGCGACCTTACACCCTCCACCGCCGTCCAAGAGCTTCGACGCCCACACAACCGGACACCCAGCGCCCGGGTTCGCGGTGACTCGCTCGGGCCGGCGCCGTCGCTCTATCGCCTGCGCATGTGCGGAGCCGAATCCCCCCCCCCCCCCCCCCGGACCTGATTGGAAGTCGGGAGCCGGCAGCCTCCCCTCCGCCTCGAGCGCGTGCGCGCAGAGCGGCCGGCGCCGTCATCCCGTCGTTTGCGCGTGCGCCGGCCTGAAGCCCAGCCGGATGTCGGGGAGGGGGGGTGGTGTCGACGTCGGCACCGAGCATGCGCAGTGCCTGTTCGGGGAGCGGTCGGGGAAGACATGGCTCGGGTTGTCGGCTTGGTGTCGGCGCTGCTGCTGCGGGTGGCGAGCCGGAGTACGGTCGCTGAAGTCTGCCGCCCTCAGAGGAGGTATTGGGGTGAGTTAAAGAGGATGAAGTCGATAGCAAACGGTAACTGAAGGAAGGTAATAGAGGCAAGTAGACGAGGTGCTGGAAATATTCAGCCTTAAACGGTCTCTAATGCCTCAGAGACCATTCCTCACAACAGGAATGAGACTAACGTTCATAAAGCCACAGTGAGGGTGGGCTGCGGAGGGGATGACTCTGGTAGGGTCTTCACGCTACAACTGCTGTTATCTTCCAAGATCAGGTTTATTGTCATCTGTGCCTATATATGTAGTCCTCTGGACTACAGTACACCCACAAAGCATCTATCACACACAACACAAGTGAACAAAATATTACCACAAGTAAGTTAACAAATCTAATTCAAAATGCACGTCGAGTGCGCAGTAGAGTTAAACAATAAACTTCCTTTCATTCCTCTTAAGACTGCCATGTCCTGTTCCTACTCGCCCAGCCTGCAGTGGAGTGCTGATTGTTCTCTCTTACCATGGAGTAGGAGCTACAGAAGATTTTAAATCCCACATTGCCAGGTTCAAGAACATTTACTTCCCTTCAGCCAACCTCCCCGCACAACCCTAATTGCAGGAGTTCAGCAGCACTATGACCACTTTGCATTAAAATAGACTTTGTTGTGTTTTGTTCTAATTGTGTTTTCTTATTTTAAAAAAGTGTATAATTTCTGAATGCTGTTTATATGATGCTATACACTTGTAATGCTGTTAAAAATAATATTTTATTAACTTTATGGTAACATTTTGTTTTATGTGCTGTGTGTGATGTTTTGTGGGTGCACTGTGGTCCAGAGGAACATTGCTTCATTTGGTTGTATACGTGTACAGGCTGATGACAACAAACTTGAAATAAGCTTTACATTGTACCTGTACATAAACATATCTGTGTATCTGACAATAAACTGAGACTCAACAAGACCAAAGTGGCATACCTCACCAGCTGCCATATCAGGATTAAACCCAGGTCAGTGGAGCTGCAATAGGGTAATGCCAAATGCTGCTTCCGTGTGAATGTCTTGCAGACTCTGTTTGGGTCTAACTTAACACAGTACATGTGATACGTAGAACTCAACGTTTTAGGAACAGCTTCATCACTTCCACCGTCAGATTTCTGAGTGGGCAGTGAACTCACGTCCACTACCTCACTATTTTTTCTTGTGTCTTTTTACACTGATTTAGTTTTTTTTAACATATATTTCTTTAAAAGTTTCAAAGGTACATTTAATATCAGAAAAATGTATACAATATCCATCCTGAAATTATTTTTCTTCACAAACATCCACAAAAGCAGAGGAGTGTCCCAAAGAATGAATGACGGTTAAATGTTAGAACTCCAAAGCCCCCCCTCCAGCTCCCCCCTCCCATGCACAAGCAGCAGCAAAGCGTCAATAAAGACACAAACTTGAAGTACCCCAGACTACTCGTTCACCCAGCATTTGACATACCACAAGCTTTCTCTCTCTCACTAATAAGGGAAAAAGAGGTGTTCCCGTTTCATATTGAGAGGGGAGACATAACAAAACAACTCGCTGATTTATGATGTCAAAAGTCTGTTCTGTCGCTTCTTCCAAGCTCTGTGCCCAAAGAACTCAGGTCTCTGGGCACACAGCAGCAGCCAGCTTGCTGCTTTCGATCTTCCGTTTCCCACGACTCACCAGTTTCCCGCAGAGGCACTGACCTCGAGTCCACCTGCCTCCAGAGCCACGAGAACCTGGAACCCTGAAGGCATGCTAGTCGTCTAGGCTGCATCCTTGGCATATCGAATAACAGCCAGTCATGAGACCCCAAGAGCGCATCCCATTCCCACAAAAAACCAAAGTGAGCGTGTAACTCCAGGTCAGGGTCTTCAAAAGAACCTGAAAGGGGAAAATAGAGATATTAAAGATAGAAATAGAGCTGTTTCTGAAAATGCAAAGAAGTTGCAATTAGACGCCATCGTCTCCTAAACTCCAGCCTCCTTATTGTAAACATAGAAAACCTACAGCACAATACAGGCCCTTTGGCCCACAATGCTGTGCCGAACATGTATTTATTTTTAGAAATTATCTAGGGTTACCCACAGCCCTCTATTTTACTAAGCTCCATGTACCTATCCAGGGGTCTCTGAAAAGACACCACTGCCTCCACTGTTGTCGGCAGCCCATTCCACGCACTCACCACTCCCTGTGTAAGAAAAACTTACCCCTGACATCTTCTCTGAACCTACTTCCAAGCACCTTGAAACTGTGCCCTCTCGTGTCAGCTATTTCAGCCCTAGGAAAAAGCCTCTGACAATCTACACTATCATCATCTTATACAACTCGATCACATCACCTCTCATCCTCTGCCGCTCCAAGGAGAAAAGGCTGAATTCACTCAGCCTGTGTTTATAAGACATGCTCCCCAATCCAGGCAATATCCTTGTAAATCTCCTCTGAACCCTTTCTATAGTTTCTACATCCTTCCTGTAGTGAGGTGACCAGAACTGAACACAGTAGTCCAAGTGGGGTCCGAACAGGGTCCAATATAGCTGTAACATTACCTCTCGGCTCTTAAACTCAAACCAGGGTTGATGAAGGCCAATGCACCATACACCACCTTAACCACAGAGTCAACCTGTGCAGCAGCTTTGAGTGTCCTATGGACTCGGACCCCAAGATTCCTCTGATTCTCCATCTACTATATTCTACCATCATATTTGACCTATCAAGATGAACTATCTCACACTTATCTGGGTTGAACTCCATCTGCCACTTCTCAGCCCAGTTTTGCATCCTATCAATATCCTGCTGTAACCTCTGACAGCCCTCCACACTATCCACAACACCCCCAACCTTCGTGTCATCAGCAGATTTACTAACCCATCCCTCCACCTTCCTCATCCAGGTCACTTATAAGAGAAGGGGTCCCAGAACAGATTCCTGAGGCACACCACTGGTCACCGACCTCCATGCAGAATATGACCCATCTACAACCACTCTTTGCCTTCTGTGGGCAAGCCATTTCTGGATCCACAAAGCAATGTCCCCTTGGATCCCATGCCTCCTTTCTCAATGAGCTTTGCATGGGGTACCTTATCAAATGCCTTGCTGACATCCATATACACTACATCTACTGCTCTACCTTCATCAACATGTTTAGTCACATCCTCAAAATATTCAATCAGGCTCTAAAGGCACGACCTGCCTTTGACAAAGCCATGCTGACTATTCCTGATCATTTTATGCCTCCCCAAATGATCATAAATCCTGCCTCTCGGGATCTTCTCCATCAACTTACTAACCACTGAGGTAAGACTCACTGGTCTATAATTTCCTGGACGATCTCTTCTCCCTTTCTTGAATAAGGGAACAACATCCACATCCTTCCAATCATCCGGAACCTCTCCTGTCCCCATTGATGATGCAAAGATCATTGCCAGAGCCTCAGCAATCTCCTCCCTCACCTCCCAGGAGCCTGGGGTACATCTCATCCAGTCCCGGAGACTTATCCAACTTGATGCTTTCCAAAAGCTTCAGCACATCTTCTTTCTTAATGTCTATATGCTCAAGCTTTTCAATCTGCTGTAAGTTATCCTTACAATTGTCAAGATCCTTTTCCATAGTGAATACTGAAGCAAAGTATTCGTTGAGTGCCTATGCTATCTCCTCCAGTTCCATACATGCTTGTTCACTGTCACACTTGATTGGTCCTATTCTCTCATGTCTTATCCTCTTGCTCTTCACATACATACTTGTAGAATGCCTTGGGCTTTTCTTGAATCCTGCTCGCTAAGGCCTTCTCATGGCCCCTTCTGGCTCTCCTAATTTCATTCTTAAAGCTCCTTCCTTCTAGCCTTATAATCTTCATGATCGCTATCATTACTTAGTTTTTTGAACCTTTTGTAAGCTTTTCTTCTTGATTAGATTTTCAACAGCCTTTGTACACCATGGTTCCTGTACCCCTACCACCCTCTCTTATCTCATTGGAACGTGCCTAAGCAGATCGTCATGCAAATATCCCCTGAACATTTGCCACATTTTGCTGTACATTTTCCTGAGAACATCCGTTCCCAATTTATGCTTCCAAGTTCCTGCCTGACAGCTTCATTTTTTCCCCTTACTCCAATTAAACGCTTTCCTAACTTGTCTGTTCCTATCTCTCTCCAATGCTATTGTAAGGGAGATAGAATTGTGATCACTATCTCCAAAATGCTCTCCCACTGAGAGCTCTGACACCTGACCAGGTTCATTTCCCAATACCAGATCAAGTGCCGCTTGTAGACTTGTCTAGATATTGTGTCAGGAAATCTTCCTGAACACACCTAACAAACTCCACCCCAGTCTAAATCCCTTGCTCTAGGGAGATGCCAATCAATATTAGGGAAATTAAAATCTCCCACCACAACAATCCTGTTATTATTACACCTTTCCAGAATCTGTCTCTCTCTCTCTGCTCCTCGGATGTCACTGTTACTATTGGGTGGTCTGTAAAAAAACACCCAGTAGAGTTACTGATCCCTTCCTGTTCCTAACTTCCACCCACAGTGACTCAGTAGACAATCCCTCCATGACTTCCTCCTTTTCTGCAGCTGTCACACTATCTCTGATCAACTGTGCCACACCCCCAGCACTTTTGCCTCCCTCCCTGTCCTTTCTGGAACATAGATAGCCCGGCACTTGATGTAACCATTCTTGCCCCTGAGCCATCCAAGTCTCTGTAATGGCCACAACATTACTGATCTGCGATCTCTCATCCGCTTTGTTCATGGTGCTTCTTGCATTAAAATAGACACATCTCAAACCATCAGTCTGAGCGTATCCCTTCTCTATCACCTACCTAAAACCACCAGTCTGAGTGCATCCCTTCTCTGTTACCTGCCTATCCTCCCTCTCGCACTGTCTTCAAGGTTTCTCTATTTGTGAGCCAACAGCCCCTTCCTCCGTCTCTTCAGTCCGGTTCCCACCCCCAGCAATTCTAGTTTAAACTCTCGCCAATAGCCTTAGCAAACCTCTCCACCAGGATATTGGCCCCCTTGGGATTCAAGTGCAACCCATCCTTTTTGTACAGGCCACACCTGTCCCAAAAGAGGTCCCAAGGATCCAGAAATCTGAATCTCTGCCCCCTGCTCCAGTCCCTCTGGCTGTTCTCCTTTCCACTGCAGGATATCTTGGACACGATCAGAAACATCCCAGACCCTGGCACCTGGGAGGCAAACCACCATCCGAGTTTCTTTCCTACATCCACAGGATCGCTAGTCTGACCCCCTAACTATAGAGTCCCCTATCATTGCTGCCATCCTCTTCTTTTTCCTACCCTTCTGAACCACAGGGCCAGGCTCTGTGCCAGAGGCATGATCACTGCTGCTTCCCTCCGGTAGGCCATCTCTTCCCCCCCCCCCCCCCCCCCACCACCTCAACAGTACTCAAGCAGGAGTACTTATTTGTTAAGGGGGACAGCGGCAGGGTTACTCTCTGGTATCTAACTCTTGCCCTTCCCCCTCCTGACTGTTACCCACTTATCTGTCTCCCCAGGTCCCAATGTGGCTACTTGCCTATAGCTCTATCACCTCCTCACTCTCCCTGACCAGACAAAGGTCATTGAGCTGCATCTCCTGGTCCCTAAGCAGGCGCAGCTCAACACACCTGGCACAGATGTGGCTGACCATCAGCTGTACTTTAGAGTTTTTCTTTTATTATTATGTATTGCAATGTACAGCTGCTACAAAACAACGAATTTCATGACATATGCCAGTGATATTAAACTTGATTCTGTTACGTACCCCGTAACTGGGTCACTTGCCAGCAAAGATAGAGAGGTCCGTTGAAGTCTGATGGTACTATTTTTAACGGTATTTATTGATAAAAATACACAAAAATAATATCAATGCAAACATACATATAATATACATCGTCAATACTAAATCTAAAAGTGCGGGTATAATAATAATCAATAAGAAATAGCTCTATCATTGTCTAGGGGATAATGTATTGTCCGATGGAAATATAAAAGTCACTCAAATTCATTCAAGCTGCATCTTTTGGTTAGAGAGAGAGACGGATTAAAACTTGCCCATTCCTTTTATGATGTCGATCCTTTGAGAGTCGTTGGGGCTGATTTATCCTTTGTTGTTAGCTAAAGCCATTCTTCCGTGGCAAGACCCAACAATTTCAAGGCAAATAGAAAAGGACGCACGTGGGCTTTTCCACCGGCTTTCGCTATTACGCTGTTACAGGAGTTCTAGCGTTTCTTCTGGTGCGTCTGAGGGGCTGTTCCCACAGACCCTCTTTTATCCTGACTCACAGGGTCTCAGATGTCAATCAGGGAGGAATGATGCCATCCCTCAACCAGCCCACGTTGACTAAGGGCTTCCATGAAGTACAGTATTCAATACACAATTCCGTCTCCAAGAGACAATGACCTGTTCCATGGCTTTGTATCGCTGGGGCCAGGACATTCCAAACATCTCTCTCTCATTTCCTGGGTCTCCTGACCTGACTTAATAGCGATCTTGTGATTCTTAAAAAGGAGGTGGGGGGCACAGGCATAACAATTCTGATTAAGGACCCCATTACCCAGGACATACCCTCTTATTGCTACCATCAATGAGGAAGTACAGGAGTCTGAGGAAATAAATAATGACTTCTTTAGATCTTGTAATATTCTGAACAAATACTACCTGGCTGTTGAATCTTTGCAATATTTATTTCAGTTTCTAGTATACTTATCTTTTTATAGGCATTTTCTAAAGGCTTAATCTTTTAACATTGTGAGTAGACCATTTGGTGTATGGTTTACAAGGTCTACAGTGTCTTCTTGCCTTACGAATTGTTAGCATAAACTTGATTCAATATTGCTTGGCAAGATTCCTACTTTTACGTTGATTATTTGCTATCAATTGTATATGTAACAAAAGAATGGAATTTTAAATTCTGAAGCTATTTTCGTTTCTGTTATTTAGCTCCTGTTCCCCAAAGCCAACCCAAAGCTTGTTACAGTGTTTGTACAGCGCCATCTGAAACTGTCACTTACCAGGAATTAAAGCAGTTGCTCAAATCAAACAAAATTGTTCTGATTGACGTCAGAGAACGCTGGGAACTTCAGGAGTACGGGCAGATACCTGGATCCATAAATATACCACGTAAGTACACCATGACAGATCTGGACATAACTCATCTGTTGGTTATATTGTAACATTAACCAAAATGTTGTTTAAAAACACAAAACATGTAAAGCATTAATAAATGACCTGAGTATGTTATCAAATTGTTTGTGATTTGGACTCCTGAGCTAATGATATATTTAATGCCTTTGTGTATCAGGTACAGGTCTGGCCACTGATTGTGGATCATGGTGTTAAATAAGCAACAGAGTGTAGAAGTTGAAAACAATGGATAGATAAGTAATGTTGACTCCATGAAGAAAAACTAAGCAAGCTAGGTCTGCTCAATTTTGAATAAAAAAAGTGTCACAAGGGTCATCTTAAGGTTTAAAGATGTGTGAAATATAAAGTAAAAGGATTGGGGAGGAAGAAGATCAGTGTAAAGGCAAAGATAGGTAACATTGACAACAAGGCTATCATGAGAAAATGGTCTTCTGCATGAACAAGAAAGAGTATTGTAATAAGTGAGTTTGAAACGTTCACATGATCAACTTCTTCGCCTAATTTGTAGCCTTTGTATTTAAGTGTTTTGCATCATTGGGGAAGTGAAAAAGGTTGCCAGTGGTGTTCAACTGATGAAGCTAGTGTTCTTCCTTTACCTTTCCTGGGTGGTTGATGAACAAACCTTAAGGAAGGAATCAGTGGAAATCTAGATCAGGAGGAATGGGGCTTGTTTCAAAATTGCTGATTCTTGTGGTATTCTGCTGAACATTGTGGGGATGATGGCACCTGAATGTGTGGTGACATTCCCAGGCAATCCCCAGGTTAATGCAAACAACACATTCCACTGTACGTTTTGAAGTACATGTGATAAATGAATCTGAAAACTCAATTCAAAGTAAATTGATGATCAAAGTTCATGTATGTTACCATATACAAGTCTGAGATTCATTTTCTTGTGGGCATTCACAGTAAGTACAAGAAACACAATAGGATCAATGAAAAACTGCATACAAGAACAGACAAACAGCCAATGTATAAAACACAAATTCTGCTAATATAATAGGAAAAAACAATAAATAACAATGAATATTGAGAGCATGAGATGAAGGGTCCTTGAAAGTGAGACCGAAGGTTGTGGAAGCAGTTCAGTGACGTTATCCCCTTTGGTTCAAGAGCCTGATGCCCGAGGGGTAATAACTGTTCCTCACCTTGTGATGTGAGTTCTGGGGCAATGCCCTTGATGTCAGCCAGGTGAAATGAGACATTGCCAACTATGAGCAAAGCTCTGTTGTCTTAGTTGTTTCTCACACAGTATTGTTCAACAGGAGAAAACCAGAGGACTTGAGCTAAGGGTGAAGGGGGAAAAGTTTAAAGGGAACATTAGGGGGAGCTTCTTCTCACAGAGAGTGGTGGGAGTGTGGAATGAGCTGCCAAATGAATTAGTAAATGTGGGCTCACTTTTAACAATAAGAAAAACTTCGACAGGTACACGGATGAGAGGTGTATGGAGGGATACGGTCCAGGTGCAGGTCAGTGGGACTAGGCAGAAAAATGGTTCGGCACAGCCAAGAAGGGCGAAAAGGCCTGTTTCTGTGCTGTAATGTTGTCTGGTTCTAAGGATAGGAAGTGGAGGAAACAACATGATGTATTATTGGATGTGCAGCTCAGTTGTCCAGGCTTTTCTGTTAGATCATGCCATGAAAAGATTGACTTTTAAAAAGAAAAAAAAAGATCTTGGGGTAGTATGTGGCGATACATACGTACTTTGATAATAAATTTACTTTGCCTTTTGAAGAATAAGGGCATTTTCAAGCTGCAGGGTTTATACTGTACCATAAATGACCAATCCGTAGGAAGGGTAGTAAGAAGCAAATCAGTAAAAAATTAAACTTGTGCAGTAGCTCTGGAGTAGTAAAGATAAAGATTAATGTTGTTTGTTACATGTACATCTAAATATACAGTGCAATGTGTTGTTTGCATCAAGGATGTGCTAAGGGCAGCCCATAAGTGACACCATGCTTCAGGTGACAACATAACTTGCCCAAATTTAATAATCTTAACCCTTGTGTCTTTTTGGAAAGTGGGAGGAAACCTATGCAGTCACAGAGAGAACGTGCAAACTGTTTAAAAACAGTGGAAGGAATTAAACCCCGATTGCTGACTATAAACCATTAGGCTGTTGTGCTGCCCTAGTTTTGATGGGGGGTGGGGGGTCACCTGTCCAAATATTCGAATGTAATTGAACTGGACAGAGTGCAAAGATTTCCCACGAATCATATCTGGATTGGAGGACTTTAGTTGTAGGGAGAGATTATGGGCTGGGCTTGTTTTATCTGGAGTGAAGAATGCTGGGGTTCACTTCTTAGAAGTGTGCATGAATACGAGAGGCATAGACAATGCAGGTGGTCAAAATCTTTTTCCCGTGGTGGGAGTGTGGAAAACGCAGGCATAGTTTTAAGGTAAGAGGTAAGAAAACTGAAGGGAATTTTCTCAAATTTTACTGTAACAACGTCTTGTGGGACATATCTAATGAGAGAATAGTTTGAGTGAGATGGAGCTTTTCTCTTTAGAGCGGAGGAGGATGAAAGGTGACTTGATAGAAGTGTATAAGATGATAAGAGGCATTGATAGAGTGAACAGCCAGAGACTTTTTCCCAGGCTAGAAATGGCTAAAAGGAGGGGGCACCATTTCTAAGGTTAATTGGAGGATAGTAAAGGGGGGAGGTTTTTCACAGGGAGCAGTGGATACATGGAATGTGCTGTCAGGGCTGGTGGGAGAGACATTTAAGAGGCTCATGCATATGGATGAGGGCAATGTTCAGATGGGCTTGATTGATCTTAGGTTAAAAGGTCGGCACAGCATTGTGGGCCAAAGGGCCTGTACTGTGCTGGAATGTTCAGCGTTCTAGTTTGACAATATAATTGGAGGACATCAGAAAGATCCATATAGGACTGAAGTGGAGCATTAGAATGACAGCATCACTCTTTCTGACTGCAGTATTCCATATATTAAATAAAGCCTGTTCGTTTCTCCCCTGTGTAGCAGAGTGCATTCTGTTCAGTGGGTATTGTATATTGAAACAATTCATTCCCAATGTTTGCAAAGCTCGGATTGTCAACAGATGAAGTGGCTAATGTTGCACATTTATCCTCGCATAGGAAGGCACTGGCAGAACAACAACGCAATGTGTGAGAGTTAAAGTAAAGAATACTACATATTCCTTTAAAGACAGACATAACTTAGGCTGCTATCCTGCAAAACATGATCATTATATTGAACTTTGCACACAAATGCTGGAGGAAATCAGCTAATACAGCATCTATCAAAATGAATAAACAGACGACATGTCGGTCCAAGGCCTTTCATCAGGACTTGGAGACACTTGGGAGGGAGAGTGGGGAGAATAAATTGTCAACATTTCAGGTAGAAACCCTGCATCTTATTGAATTATTAACTTCTACAGGATCAGCTTGTCACTTTCAAAGATAAATTGCAACACTGAGGTTTGAAGGAATTCTGTTAGGTAATAGGAGGCATTCGGCTCTGTAATTCTGATTTTAATCTGCATTGGAATATTATCCTTTTGACAGATACTGATAATTTGGATTACAAGGTATATGCATACACTAACCTGCAACGTTCCGTGTGTGCAGTATTTCATATCTCTAGAGCTACATATGTAAAATGAATCTGCAGATGCTGGAAATCCAGAGTGACACACACAATGCTGGAGGAACTCAAGCAGGTCAGCCTGCAACAACAGTTGACGTTTGGACCTTTGGGGCACACTAGAGTTATTCCTCTCCTTGGCCTGTTATGCTGAGCTTCTCCAGCATTTTGTGTGTGTAAAATGAAACTCTTATTTTTATTTTTTTGTAATATAGTGGTAAGCACAAAAAAAAGTCATCTTGGATATGCGACAATTTTTAAAACAAAAATACTGTCATCATTTTACAGATATTGGTGGGAATGATTACAATTTTTTCTCATTTGCTTTAAGTGGGTGAAGTGGAGCAAACATTGCAGCTGAATCCTGAACGTTTTATGGAAATGTACAAAGAAAGAATGCCAACCACGTCAGATAAAATTGTCTTTTCATGCTTGGCAGGACTCAGGAGTAAAAAGGCCTTAGATACTGCTACATCTTTAGGCTACAGCAGGTGAGTACCGTACTAGCAACTTGTAGTAAAAGTGCAAGAGGTTCTGCAGATACTGAAAATCTTGAGCAACACACAAAATGCTGGAAGATGGTGTATTTCTTGAGTTCAATAGTTTTCCATCCTATTACAGATGATCTCTTTTATTCTTTTTGCCCTTCCTTGCAATTTGTTTAATTTCTAGCATTTTGTGATTCTAATTAAGCATCATCAATATAATTGTTAACTGGTTCTTTCTCAACAGATGCTTTCTGACTTTGTTAGTGCTTATCTATGTTTGTATATGTTTTTTTTTATTCTTTACCTTCTCTATTTTCTATTCAAAAAACAGTTAAATAACTAATTTGGTAACAGTAACTTTGTCTCATCTGTGGAGAGAAACTTCTGGACTATGACTCTTGTATAAAGAGGAAGCAGTGTGATTTTAGGAAATACTCAATAGCTTGTATGGAATTTATAATCGTCATGAAAGGCACTTCCACCATAATTGCCATCCTTCAGAAGCAGTTCAGCATATTGCTTTGAGATTTTGATGTGATGTAATGCTGTATTTATTCAAATATTTGCCATTAATGCAAATAAGATTCTCTCTTTTGGCACAGCATCAGGTGTTTAAATAACTGAATTTAAATGTTTTTGTTTTAGAGCTGTACATTTTCCAGGTGGTTGGGAAGAATGGCAATCCAGTGAACTTGCTGAGAAAAAAGGATAAGCCATTTCAGGAGTTTCTTACTGAACGAATTCCCAATGAGTATGAGAGTCTCAAATCTATAAATGAAATATGTTCTTTCTAGTTTATAGTACATTGATAATTTGCAAATGTTATATCTGTGTTTTTTAAATTCTGATCTTTTTCCACATATGTAAACAATGCTTGAGTACAAGATTTGAAATTCAATAAATTTTGAGGTTCTTTTTTATTTGAAAACAGTGTTGTTCTGTGCATTCCATCAGTTGATGGAAGTAACAATCTAATGGTGGCATAAACTCTGAAGAGTTCTTTTGAATAAAATCCTAAAGTCAAAATTCAAAAGTGTAATATAAATTTGCTCTCAAAGTACATCACCACATGCTATCCTGAGATTCATTTTCTTCTATTCACATTGAAGTACAAAGAAACACAATGAATGAAAAAACGCACACAGAAAGCAGGGTCTTGCGGGCTGCCTGCAGCATGTCCTCGAACTGTGTTGGGTGTTAATGCAAACAATGCATTTCACTATAGCTTTTGATGTACATGTGATAAATAAAGCTTATCTTTAAAACCTTTAACTTTATTGACACAATTACACTTACTCTTCCTCACACACTCATCCTAATGTCATAAATTCAAAACCGCAAGGTGGCCATATAATCAAGTGTAACGGCTGTTTTTACTATTATGCTTGCAGATTGCAGATTATTTTCAGAAGCCTTTACTACACGCACAAAATGCCGGAGGAGCTCAACAAGTCAGGTAGGAAAATGGAAAGGAGTAAAGAGTCAACACTTCAGGCTGAGACCTTTCATCAAGACTTCAATCAAAATGTTTCATCTTTTCCATAGATGCCGTCTGACTTGCTTGTTCCTTCACCATTTTGTGTGTTACTCTGGATTTCCAGCATCTGCAGAATCTCGTGTTACTGGTTCTAAACTGGTACTCGTATAATAAATATAAGATCATAAGACATAGGAGTAGAATTAGACCATCTATCATGGTTGATTGATTATTATCCCTCTCAACCCCATTCTCCTGCCTTCACTTGGTAACCATACTAATCAAGAACCTATCAACCTCTGCTTTAAATATGCAATGATGTGGCCACCACAATCATCTGTGGCAATGAATTCCAGATTCACCATCCTCTGGCTAAAGAAATTCCTCCTCATCTTTGTTCTAAAGGGACGTCCCTTTATTCTGAGTCTGTGCCCTCTTGTCCTAGACTCACTCACTATAGGAAACACCCTCTCCACATCCATTCTATCTAGGCCTTTCAATATTTGATAGGTTTCAGTAAGATTCAAAGAGAATTAAATATCTCATGTGAAGAGGTATTTTGCAATATTTACTAAGAAATTTCTTAATATTCAAATTAATCCTCAGTTGCATCATTGTTTACCAGATTCATGAATCACTCTCCTGCTTCATTTTAGTTACATCCTATATCTGTGACGGTTATATTTTTTTTACAATTTTGTGCAAACATGTGTGTCTTGAAGCCTACAGATGGCTTTCCAGTTAACCAAGAAATTATATTTGTGTTGTTACAGACTATGACTTAATTACATTATGTCTATAGCCAAATCCCCTACTTCCCTTTCACACCCCAAAATGAAACACAAATGAAGCTTTTTTAACACAATTTCTGCCTGTGCTTTCACTTTTTTTTTGTAAAAAGGTTTCAGCCCACTTAGCCAAATGAGATAAGTCAGTATCTAATTTTTCTGCTTTCATGAGTTCTCTAGCTTCCTGGTTTCAGCCTCTTCCTTTCCAGTCCAGCTGAAAGGTCTCAGCCTGAAACGCTCATTCCTCCCCACTGATGCTGCCTAGCTTGCTGAGTTCCTCCAGCAGTCTGTGTCTTTTAAGTCAGTACTATAATGTTTTCAAGACACATGTAATCTTTTGAAAGCCAAGCATCAACTCAAAAGTTCAAAGTAAATTTATTATGAAAGTACATATGTCACCGTATACATCTCTGAGATTCATGTTTTGCAGGCACACTCAATAAATCCATAAGAGAACAATAACAATAGAATGAATGAAAGACAGCACTCACTAACTTGGACATTCAACCAATCTGCAAAAGACAACAAATTCTTAAAAAAAAATGGAAAGAAAGAATAAATATACAGAGCATGAGATAGTGAGTTGTGGGAACATTATAATGAGGGGACGTGAAGTTATCCCCATTGGTTCAAGAGCTTGATGCTTGAGTAACAACTGTTCCTAAACCTGGTCCTATGAATCATGAGGTTCCTGTACCACCTTCCTGATGATGGATGCTGCTTTCCTGCGACAGTGCTTCATGTAGATGTGCTCAACATGGGGACTGCTTTAGTCATGATGGACAGGGCCGTATCCACTGTGTGGTCATGTTTATAAGCCTAAAGGTTTATTTTATAAAATGCTTTTCCCATACTGACATTTGCAGGTTTTTAAAATCCTATTTAAGTACTTTTGTTCAGTGAACCAAAGATAGTCCATGTTGGAGAGTGTTGTTAGTATCTGCATTTACTGAGTTGATTAATGGGAGGTGAAGAGTATTTCTGTTTTCATGTGGATCCTTGTCAGTGGTATTTGGTATCACTGCGGAGGCAGTTTGGTTGAGTAACAGAATTATAAATTTTTAGTACTTATAAGGTATATTCTTCAGTGAGCAAAGTGATGACAAGATTGTTTATTGTCATTCTTCAGTACATGTAAAGAATGAAATGATTGTTACTCCAGATCCAATGTTGCTTAAAAAAACACACACAATAAGCATATAGAACACAATATTCCACTTTTGTGTCCACCTTTTTTCCAGAAGTGGGCAATTATAAATTCACGTTCTAGCAAGGATATCACCCTCCCCATTTCTTTAGTCTCTGCACTGTAAACATTTTAAACCACTCTTTATAACGTGGTTCACTTTGTAAATAAGTAATGGTAATTATGTATTTGTGCACATTTTATTCCAGTTGTGTACTTTAACCTCCAAGTTTTTAAAATAATTCTTTATTCTTATTGTTGAATGTTTTTGTAGCATGTCACACTAACAACCCACAGCAAATTTCTAATATGTTAATTGTATATTGTAGCGATGTGCTACACACAGCGCTGAAATAACGACACGCAGTCGGTAAGACGTTTCAAGACTAGTCTCCCCCCCGCGCGCTGGCTATTTGTGAGCCAGTTTGCCTGCGCAGAAAGTGGGTCGCCACGTAATCCCGCCCCCCCCCAGAACCGGCGATACACCCCCCAATGTCCACAGTCTGGATCAGCCTCTGTTTGGGAGGTCTGCCTCTGTGCTGCGGTGCCTGAACCTCAACCGGCTGCGCCATGTCCACATGGGCTGGTTTGAGTCGGTCCACTGTGAAAACCTCCTCTTTCCCTCTAATGTCCAGAACGTATGTGGACCCGTTGTTGTTGATCACCTTGAACGACCCCTCGTATGGCCGCCGTAGCGGTGTCCGGTGTCCACCCCTTCGTACAAACACAAACTTATAGTCCTGCAGGTCTTTGGGTACGTGGGTCGGGGTCCGTCCGTGCTGTGAAGTCGGCAATGGGGACCAGGTTGCCGAGCCTCTCGCATAGCCTGTCCAGGACAGCCAGGGGTGCGCTGTACACCAACTCGGCTGACGAGGCGTTCAGATCCTCTTTGGGCGCTGTGCGGATTCCAAGCAGGACCCAGGGAAGCTCGTCCACCCAATTAGGTCCTCTCAGGCGGGCCATGAGAGCCAACTACAAGTGACGGTGGAAGCGTTCCACTAGTCTGTTCCATTGTGGGTGGTAGGCAGTTGTGTGGTGTAGCTGCGTACCCAACAGGCTGGAAGTGAACTGGCCGCCTCCGTCGGAGGTAATGTGGGCTGGTATCCCGAAGCATGCTACCCAGGTTGCAATCAGTGCTCGGGCGCAGGAATCGGCAGATGTGTCGGTGAGCGGGACCGCCTCTGGCCACCTAGTGAACCGGTCTACCATAGTTAGGAGGTACCGCGCTCCTCGGGATACTGGTAGGGGGCCCACGATATCCACATGAATGTGGTCTAACCTCCGGTGGGTGGGCTCAAACTGCTGCGGCGGGGCTTTAGTGTGCCGCTGCATCTTGGCTGTTTGGCACAGCGCGCACGTTCTGGCCCATTCTGTTTGCGAAGTCCCTTCCATGCGAACTTGCTGGAAACCAGCTGGACGGTTGTCCTGATAGATGGGTGCGCCAAACCGTGTATGGAGTCAAAAACTCGCTGCCTCCAGGCTGCCGGGACAACAGGGCGAGGTTGGCCGGTAGCCATGTCACACAGGAGGGTCCTCTCACCTGGGCCTACAAGAAAGTCCTGCAGCTGCAAACCCGAGACTGCGGTCCTGTAGCTGGGCATCTCGTCATCTGCCTGCTGCGCCTCCGCCAGTGCTGCATAGTCCACCCCCAGGGACAGGGCCTGGACAGCTGGTCTGGAGAGTGCGTCCGCCACGACGTTGTCCTTTCCCGAGACATGCTGGATGTCCGTCGTGTACTCGGAGATGTAGGACAGATGTCGCTGCTGGCGAGCTGACCAGGGATCGAACACCTTCTTGAACACAAAAGTCAACGGTTTGTGTCCGTGAACGCGGTGAACGCCCTGCCTTCTAAGAATTACCTGAAATGCCGGATTGCCAGATACAGTGCCAACAGCTCCCGGTCGAAAGCACTGTACTTGAGTTCGGGTGGTCGTAGGTGCTTGCTGAAGAACGCCAAGGGTTGCCAGCGCCCCACCGACTGCTGTGTCGGATGCATCCACCGTGGGGGCGGTCGGAACGTCTGTTCTGGGGTGCACCAGCATCGTGGCATCTGCCAAACCTTCCTTGGCTTTAATGAAAGCGGCTGCGGCCTCCTCGTCCCAAGCAATGTCCTTGCCTTTACCCGACATCAGGGTGTACAAAGGGCACATGATACGGGCTGCTGAAGGGAGGAAACGGTGGTAGAAGTTCACCATACCAACGAACTCCTGCAGGCCTTTGACCGTGTTGGGCCGGGCAAAGTGGTGGATCGCGTCTACCTTGGCGGGCAGAGATGTTGCCCTGTCTTTGGTAATCCTGTGGCCCAGGAAGTCGATGGTATTGAGACTGAACTGGCATTTGGCCGCGTTGATCGTGAGGACGAAATCACTCAGGTGGGTGTAGAGCTGGCAGAGGTGGGACAGATGCTCCTGACGACTATTGCTGGCTATAAGGATGTTGTCCAAATAGATGAACACAAAGTCCAGGTCGCATCCCACCTCATCCATTAGCCGCTGAAGTGTCTGTGCGGCATTCTTCAGGCCAAGCGGCATTCGGAGGAACTCGAACAGGCCGAACGGGGTGATGAGTGCTGTTTTGAGGATGTCTTCAGGGTGCACCGGGATTTGATGGCATCCCCGGACGAGGTCTACTTTGGAAAATATTCTTGCCCCGTGCAGGTTTGCTGCAAAGTCCTGTATGTGCGGCACGGGGTAGCGGTCTGGAGTGGTAGCCTCGTTCAGTCTGCGGTAGTCGCCGCATGGTCTCCAACCCCCAGCTGCTTTGGGCACCATGTGCAGGGGTGAGGCCCATGGGCTGTCGGACCTCCGTACAATCCCCAATTCCTCCATCCTCTTGAACTCCTCCTTCGCCAGGCGGAGCTTTTCCGGGGGGAGCCTTTGTGCGCGGGCGTGGAGGGTTGGTCCCTGGGTTGGGATGTGGTGCTGTACCCCGTGTCTGGGCATGGCTGCCGTGAACTGCGGTGCCAGAATCGATGGAAAGTCTGTCAGGATTCTGGTGAATTCGTTGTCCGACAGCGTGATGGAGTCCAGGTGTGGGGCCGGCAACTTGGCTTCACCCAGGGAGAACGTCTGGAAAGTTTTGGCATGTACCAGTCTTTTCCCTTGCAGGTCGACCAGCAGGCTGCGAGCTCGCAAGAAGTCTGCCCCCAGGAGTGGTTGGGCCACGGCGGTCAGTGTGAAGTCCCACGTGAACCAGCTGGCGCCAAACTACAGCTGCACTGTGCGGGTGCCGAAGTCCGTATTGTGCTGCCGTTTGCGGCCCTCAGGGTGGGTCCTGGCTTCCTGTTGCAGGTGTCATACCCCGTCGGGGACAAGACACTGATTTCCGCTCCGGTGTCGACCAAGAAGCGGCGTCCCGACTGTTTGTCCCAGACGTACAAGAGGCTGTCCTGGTGGCCAGCCGCCATAGTCATTAGCGGCAGCTGGCCCTGGCCCTTGCAGGGTGGGCGACAATGGCGGGCTTTTGTGCCCCACTGCTGCCCTCCTCACTCCTGCCTCTGTGTTGTGTGGTATGGTAATCTGCACTGGTAAAAGCCTCTTGGCTTCCCACAGCACGTCTGCCCGGGCCACCACCTTCCGGGGGTCGCTGAAATCTGCGTCGGCCAGCAGCTTTAGTATGTCCTCGGGCAGTTGCTCCAGGAACGCTTGCTCAAACATGAGGCAGGGCTCGTGTCCGTCAGCCAGGGCCAGCATCTCGTTCATCAATGCTGACGGCAGTCTGCGTCCCAAACCGTCCAGGTGAAGCAGGCGGGCACCCCGCTCACGCCGTGAGAGGCCAAAGGTCCCAATGAGCAGCGCCTTGAATGCTTCTTCCGGGGGCGACTGTATGAAATCCGCAACCTGGGCGGCCGTCTCCTGGTCGAGGGCACTCACCACGTGATAGTAACGCGTGGAATCAGAGGATATCTGCCGAACCTGGAACTGGGCTTCTGCTTGGCAAAACCACACGGGAGGTCGCAGCGTCCAGAAAGTCGGCAGTTTTAGCGGAACTGCGTGGACAGATGAAGAGCCGGTCATCTTGGGTCCAAATCCCGTTCGGACCGTCGGGGTCACCAATGTAGCGATGTGCTACACACAGAGCAAGAGACAAGGACACGCAGTCGTTTCGAGACGAGTTCATTCAAAACTTCGCGGCGCCCGCCCTCTCCGGGCGGAAATAACGTCAAATGTGCGTCACCAAAGTCTCCCCCGCGCAGAAAATGGGTCGCCAGTATGGCAAACGAAGTTGGTCATTGATCCGTTTGAGGTCTTGCTGCATTTGAATTGTAAATAAATACAGAGCATGTATAAAAAAAACTATTACTAATAATTCAAATGGTTTATTTTGAACATCTTCACATTTGTTAACATCTGCCAAATAGAGGTATAAAAACTTTATTTTAATCTATTGGAGAAATCGCTTGCGGATGCTTTAATATGAATTTCAGTTTATTGTTTATTCTAGTGTTTAGGTTAACATTCATTTACCTTGCTATATCTTCCCACCATTCTCTTCCTCATCTTTAATAAGAAGCAACTACTCTAAGTACCCTTAGATCATTATTTAACCCACAAAGATTCAAGGAGAAATAAAGTCAAAGCTCCATTGCTGTGCACCCAATATGCTGGTGAAAATTACAAGTCCTCTCCCATATGTAGCTGTTTAATTTAGATGCTGTGCCAGGTTAAACTCAGTACCACTTTATTAGGTACACCTGTATTCCTGCTTGTCAATGCAAATACTTATATAAAATCAGTCAATCATGTGGCAGCAACTCAATGCATAAAAACATGCAGACATGGCCAAGAGGTTCAGTTGTTCAAATCAAACATCAGAATAAGGAAGAAATGTGATCTAAGTGACTTTGACCATGGTATGATTGTTGGTACCACGGGGGTGATTACAGCATCTCAGAAACTGCTGGTGTCCTGGGATTTTTGCACACAACAGTTTCTAGAGTTTACAGAGAACGGTGTGAAAAACAAAACATCTAGTGAGATGCAGTTCTGTGGGTGAAAATGCCTCGTTAATGAGAGAGGTCAGAGGAGAATGGCCAGGCTGGTTCAAGCTGACAAGGAAGGCAGTAGTAACTTAGAATAACTACAAATTACAACATTGATGTGAAGAAAAGCATTTCTGAATGCACAAGTTGAACCTTGAAGTGGATGGGCTACAACAGAAAACCACACTTGGTTCTTCTCCTCTACCTAATAAAGTATTCACTGAATGTAGATAAAGGCATGCCAAGCAGTTAATTGATAGATTGACTGTTTGAGGCTTAAAATAAGGAATGCAGTTCTGAAACAAAACCACTTAGTTGCCATAAACTAAAATGAAAAATGTCCACTTTATTGCAATACAACTCTTAACATTAATTTCACAATTCACTTTAATAGGAAAAACATCTGAAAATGTGCTTTCTAGGAATTTCAGTAGAAGTTGCTCTTCACTGTTTGGTGTAATAATTTCTACTGACCTGATTGTTTCAACCACTGTACTTTCTGAAAATATTAAACATCACAAATGTTAGTCATATTTTAGCATGGCTCAAAAAGGTATCAAATATGACAATACTTCTGTTCATTACAAGTAGGTCCCTTTCTGTAACAGTCAGTGAATAAAGGACTTCGAATTGTGTTCTATTTTGTTATTTATAGAAATCCTGAAGGCCATTACAGACTAAAACACTTTTAAGTGTTGTCATTTTTGTGATAGCTGTATTCAGTTACACAAAGTTCAATGTGAATGTCACTTCAACGATGGCAAATTTAATAAAATTGACATCCAAATAGTGATGATGAGGAGAAACCTCCAAGAGGAAATGATTTAAACAGGCATGAAGAGAAAAATACAAAGTCTGCACATTTATTCCTCATACACATCAAGACAGTTAAAAAGCAGCCATTGGCACCAATTCATTTTGTTTGCTTTTGAAGTTCAGCTGGCCACTTTCAAGTTAATAAACAAGTAACCAGAGTATTGTCAACCTCATCAAATATTACCATGCATCTTGTACAGATGCTACGGCCAAGCCCAAAGATCAGTTGTTGTATCACAAACATTGCAATAGGACTCTATCTACCAAACTAGAAGTAACCCTATTAAAAATCATCTTTAAAAATGGTATTTCAAATTTTCTTCCTTTACTTTGTTTAAAGATTAAAATAACAGTTTTACCCCAGAGCTTTGCAAATAGAAAGGGTCAATCCTAATGCATCTGGAAACCTGAAACTTGAATTCACAATAGAAATCTCTGTTGCAAACTCTATAGATTCAATTTCATAATTAATTCCACATATTTCAAGTACCAAACATTATTTTGTTGTTTCTTAAAAAGGTACACACCCTTACCCAGGGAAAAGAAAATCAGAAAAATGGAGCCACATTCCCCCTTATCCTCCCAAACACAGAATGATTTTCCCCTAGATTTTAATTCAGAATTCAAATGGGGAATCTACTTAAGTTCTTTCCCCCGGTGTAGGTTTCACTAGGCATAGATCTAAAATGCAGCATGAGTAGGACAATCAACAAAATGTTCTCTCTAAAACATTAGACAAAGTCACAAACATAAATGAAACTCAAGTGTTTTTTTCCACAGCAGCAATTCTTAGTTTCCAATAATAGCTTTTTATCTGAGTAACTGTGATGATTCACATTCAGTCTCAATATCAGGGCTCTTCCCTCCTCTGTGCTTACTAGCAGAGAAGTCTTTGTGAAGTGCAAGGAGGTTCCTTGTCTATCAGACAGTCGAAATCCACTCAGCGCTACATCTTTGGGTACATGGAATTGTCGGTTTCTTACGACTGGCTGTACGTTGAATTCTGACTACCATTAGGGCCCTGTTCTCCCTCACTGTATGGGAAGGGTAAAGAATATGAATTAAAACAGTGAAAATATAACATTTTCTCATTCATTTTTAACAAAAAAATCAAAATCAGGTTTATTATCACTGACGTATATCATGAAATTTGTTGTTTTGCACAGCAGTACATAAAATATTTATTTATTTAGAGATACAGCGTGGAACAGGCCATTCTGGCTGATCAAGCCACCAACCCATCTATTTAACACTACCCTAATCAGAGGACAGATTATAATGACCAATTAACTTACTAATCGGTACGTGTTTGAATTGTGGGAGGAAACTGGAGCACCCAGGGAAACCAATTCTGCCACGAGGGGAACATACAAGTTCTTACTGGCGCAGTAGGAACTGAACTCCGAACTCCAATGCCCCGAGCTATAATAGCATCGTGTTAATTGCTACGCTACTATGGCACCCCACCTGTGAGTAACAGACTCCATCATGACGTTCACAAATCTGAAGGCGGTTAGGCCTCCGACAATATCTTACAGAACGCCTGCAGAGAAATCTGGGACTTTGACACTTAACCTTCCAACAAACATGGTCACCCTCTTTCGTAATAATTATGATTCCCTACAATGTACTCTGCACATTGCATTCCACCAACTCCGAATTTGCCAGTCACACTGCTGCTATGTTAAAGCCATCCATCAGCAGCTGTGATTAGAAACTCACCTTCTGCAATATTGCCAGCATGTGAATCTACTGGGGCTCCACTCTAATATTCAAATTCCATTTTTTTAATGCTAGCCCAGAACTAACAGGAGTGGAGGACCTTCATTGCTGCCCTACATGCCACTAGGCATAAACGAGCAGTAAGTAAGTAGGCAATTTTTTTAATGCCTTAACATTTGACACCCTCCACACACACACACCCAAGTTTCACTGATCTTTCTATAGAGAGTTCAAACTTAAAAATTCCATTTTCTATACAGTTTTAAATGCCCATTATTACACACTGGCTCCGCAATGCATCATTCAATGAAATACCTGTTTGGAGGTGGTTTAGGTTTTGGCATCTTGTTAAGGATTCCAGCCATTTCTTTTCGGTCATCAAAATTCTTCCATAGATCATACAACTTCAGAATGACTCGGATTATTTCAAGAATCTACCCAAAGAATCCAGAATATTAAAACTTAAGTTTAAAGAAAACCCAAGTACATTTTCATAAGAAAGCGTCATTCATTATCAAGGACCCCAACCATCCAGGCCAAGCTCTATTCTCACTGCTGTCATCAGGAAGGACATACACTAGCCTTAGGTCCAACTTCACAGTTATAACCCCTCAACCATCAGGCTCCTGAACCAGCATGATGACTTCACTCACCCCAAAACTGAACTGATTCCACCATCTATGAACTCCCTTTCAAGGACTCAACTTAAGTTCTCAATATTATTTATTTTTTTTTGTAATTGCACATTGGATGTTTGGCTAGCTTTATCATTAGTTTTTCCCTTCTGTTCTATCGTGTTTCTTTGTATCTGCTGTGAATGCCCGCAAGAAAATGAATCTCAGGGCAGAATATGGTGACATAAATGTACTTTGTAAACAAGCATTTAATCTGATCAATTAAGGGTAGGAAATTAACCCTAAATAAGTCTTTATGGTTTTTTGTGATTTTAATCCCTAAGTAAATAAAAGAGTCATTAACTAATTTAAAAGGTAAATTTCCATAAATTGGGACCTGTCTATTCAAAGGAAACAACTCACTCTTATTAAGATTTAACTTATTCCCAGAAAAATCACTAAATTGAGCCAACAATGATAGAACTGCTGGAATAGATTTCTCAGGGTTAGAAATGAATAATAATAAATCATCTGCAAAGATAACTTATGAATATCTGTCCTACGATTAATACCCGAAATATCCTGTGATTCTCTGATGGCAATTGCCAAAGGTTCTAAAGCAATATTAAATAATAATGGGCTAAGAGGACAGCCCTATCTAGTGCCCCGAAATAAACAAAAAAAGGGAGATCTTTGATTATTAGTAAACACCGAGGCTACTGGAGTGTGATAAATTTCAAGCTTGTTTCAAGCCTATTTGATTTTCCAGCTTTAATCTTATATATGTTGAGAGGATCGGAGTTGACGACACTGATGATTATGTATTCTTGTGAGATATTATAAATAGCCCTTTTTTTTCTTTTTCCAGTTTTTCTTTTTCTTTTTTTTGCTTTTTTTATTAGCTATTAGATTATTATTTTAGTTTTTTTGCATAATATTTTTTTCTTTTTTCTGTTTTTTTTATATTATATATTATGATATACCTAGATTTACTTTGTTCATATATATACTGTATCGTTCATGATTTGGGAATACTCATTTATACTGTAATCATTGCTTATGTATTCTTTCATGTGCAATGGAAATGTGTATGTTTGTAATCCCATTACCAATATATCAATTGTATTTTGTTCATATTATTAATAATAATAAAAAGAATAAATGTACTTTGGTAATAAACTGATTTTGTACTTTCCTCATGTATTATAAATAGATATTTACTAAGCATCTTTCAGAACCCTATAGATTCGAGCCTTTCCCCAACTACCCCAATTGTTAACTGGTCAACAATTACCCTTTTGCCTTTTCTTTCTAACCATGCCCCCCCCCCACCCACCACTCCGCCGATCTTCAGGAACCAATCCAGAATGTGCAACATTCAGAAAAGAACAGCAGAAACATTTATTTGTTCCTTATCACCTCATTCAAAACTCCAAGATGTAGATGATGAGGTCCTTGATTTGCTAGTTTTCAAATTAACTAACATACCTAGTTGTCTTTATTTATTATTCCCTGGCAAACAAAATGGTGCCAACAATGTAGGGCCATGTTTTGCAGGCAACTAACAAAACTACTAGCTACCTTGATTTGGCATGGTATCTAAAACTTTGACAAACTTCAATCACAAACAAGAGAAAATCTGTAGATACTAGAAATCCAAGCAACACACACATAGTGCTGGAGGAACTCAGCTGGTCAGGCAGCATCAATGGAGAAGAGTACATACTTTGGAAATGCTGGAAGGTATTTTCCTGATGAAGGGTCTCGGCCTGAAACGGCAACTGTATTCTTTTCCATAGATGCTGCATGACCTGCTGAATTCCTCCAGCATTGTGTGCATGTTGCTTCTATAGATGTGTGATGGAAAGGATGTTGATTGGTTGCATCACAGCCTGATTTGGAAACACCAATACCCTTGAACGGAAAATGCTACAGAAAGTAGTTGATACTGCCCAGTCCAGCATGGTCAGAGACCCCCACCTCCCAAGGCATGTTCTCTTCTCACTGCTGACATCAAGAAGGAGCCTTGGGGCCCACAATACTAGGAACAGTTATTACTCCTCATCCATCACAATATTGAACCTGAGGAGATAACTTCATTCAACTCCATTCACTTCATCACTGAACTGTTCCCACAACCTACGGACTCAATTTCAAGGACTCTTTATCTCACGTTCTTGATATTTATTTGTTTATTTATTATTATTAATTATTTCTATTTCTTTTTTTCTTTCTTTATGCATTTGCAGTTTGTTGTCTTTTGCACATGGATTGTTTGTCCATCCTGTTGGGTGGAGTCATTCATTGATTCTATTGTGTTTCTTGTATTTGCTGTGAATACCCACAAAAGAATGAATCCCAGGATTGTAAGATGGTGATTGATACACACACACACACATACTTTGATCATAAATTTACTTTGAACTTTATTCTACTAAATATACTTTTTGTGGATCACGATCACTGCAGTCGCAGTCTGAAGTTCCCCTATGGGAGCTGTCCTTTTGAACTGTCTGTACAACCAGTCACCCTTCTGGTATCTGAAGAAGGATCCAATGAACTGGACCCTCGACAGTACAGGTACGGCCATGGCCATTTCTGGAGTGGACAAGGCCGGAAAAAACAGCGGGGCCCAGGCCCAAACCCAAGAGTACAAAAGAAACCAATGGTAAGCCGATTCAAGCACCAAGCCAGATGAAAAGATTGAGGTGTGGATGCCTAAAGCAGAGGACGAACCGGTATTCACCTCACTACTCTGTGACTTACTCTCCTCAGCACCGGACCGACTCTGCAGCTATGGCCTGCAGTCGTTGGGCTACGTGCCCAGCTGTAGTCGCCTCAGAGCTGCACTGCCTCCATGGCTGTGGATTCACTTTTGGGGACTCTGCAGCTCATGTTCTGTGGATTATTTGTTTACCTTTCTTCACAGTTCGCACGGTTTGTTGTTTTTTCGCACATTGGCTGTTTGACAGTTTTTGTTGTGTGGGGTTTTTCGTGGACTCTATTGAGTTTCTTTGCTGCAAGAAGACAAATCTCAAAGTTGTATGTGGCATACATACTTTGATAACAAATATACTTCGAGTTTTAAACTTTTTAACAATTATTTTTTAAAAATTTCACTTGCACTGAACCCGATTCTCAAATATTTATGAGGACTTTTATCTTCCTTCATAAAGACAGACTTGACATATTTGTTTTAATTCCTCTAGCTTGTCATTTCCCTCCCATTACCCGTTCTTCTGTCGATCTGTGAGGGATCAATATTTGCTCTCAGAAGTCTCTATATTTCTAAATGTATCTCTAAAAAGCTTTTAGCCTACTATTATTTCATGCCAGTTTTGTTGTCGCCCACTTTTTCATCCTTTCTTACTTTGTTGGTCATTCTTCCACGAAGAATTTGTGCATGCTCACAATCCCCTGACCTCAAACTCAAAAGTTCAAAGTGAATTCAAAATCAAAGTGCACCTATATTACCTGATGATTCATTTTTTGCAGGCATTTACAGGAAAATAAAATACAATAGAATTTATGAAAAGGTATACAGTAGATAAACAACCAATCTGCAAAAGCCAATAAATTGTGCAATGAAGAAATAAATAATACTGATAACGTGAGTTGCAAGGTCTTGAAAGAGTCTGTTGGCTGTAAAACTGATTCAGAGTTGGAGTAAAGTTTATTCATGCCATTTCAGAGCTGATGGTTATGGGTAATAACTGTTCCTGAAATTGCTGAACTAAGAACATAGAACAGTAGAGCACAGAAACAGGACCTTCAGCACACAATGCTGTGCTGAAACAATTAAATCAGCAACCACATTGCTAACTAATCTCTTCTGCCGACACAATGTCCACATCATCCTATTTTCCTAACATTTATGGATCTATTCAATCATCTCTTAAAAATCCTTAATGTATCTGCCTTGACCACCACCCCAGGCACTCTCTGTAAAATCAAAATTTGCTCTCACAACTCCCTTGAAATTATCCCACTCACTCACCTTATATCTATGCCATTTGGTATTAGATATTTCTACCCTTTAGAAAAAGATATAGTCTTGTCTACTCTGTCTCACAAAATCTTATAAACCATTATGCTCTCACTGATCTTCCCTAGGCTTCTGCTGCTCCAAAGAAAACAAACCAAGGCTTAGCAGTTCTCTGCGCACCTCCTGCCCCCCGACCCCATCCAAGAAATGTTTTAGATGCCTTTTAGAAACATGGAAAAACCTACAGGCCCTTCAGCCCTCAATGCTGTGCTGAACATGTACTGTACTTACTTTAGAAATTACCTCAGTTACCCATAGCCCTCTATTTTTCTAAGCTCCACGTACCTGTCCAGGAGTCTCTTCAAAGACCCTATCGTATCCACCTCCACCATCCTTGCTGGCAGCCCATTCCATGCTCTCACCACTCGCTCTGTAAAAAAACTTATCCCTGACATCTCCTCTATACCTAATTGTGCCTTCTCTGTTAGTCATTTCAGCCCTGGGAAAAAGCCTGACTAGCCACACGATCAATGCCTCTCATCATATCATACACCTCTATCAGGTCACCTCTCATCCTGCGCTGCTCCAAGAAGAAAAGGCTGAGTTCACTCAACCTATTCTCATAAGGCATGCTCCCAAATGCAGGCAACATCCTTGTAAATCTCTTCTGCACCCTTTCTATGGCTTCCACATCCTTCTTGTAGTGAGGCGACCAGAACTGAGCACAGTACTCTAAGTGGGGTCTGACTAGGGTCCTATATAGCTGTAACATTACCTCATTAAACATTAAACTCAATCCCATAGTTGATGAAGGCCAATGCACCATATGCCTTCTTAACTACAGAGTCAACAACCTGCACAGCAGCTTTGAGTGTCCTATGGACTGGGAACCCAAGATCTCTCTGATCCTCCACACTGCCAAGAGTCTTACCATTAATACTATATTCTGCCATCAGATTTGACCTACCAAAATGAACCATCTCACATTTATCTGGGTTGAACTCCATTTGCCACTTCTCAGCCCAGTTTTGCATCCTATCAATGAACCGCTGCAACCTCTGACGGCCCTCCTCATTATTCACCACACCCCCAACTTTTGTGTCATCAGCAAACTTAATAACCCATCCCTCCACTTCCTCATCCAGGTCATTTATAAAAATCACAAAGAGTAGGGGTCCCAGAACAGATCCCTGAGGCACACCACTGGTGACCGATCTCTGTGCGGAATATGACCCGTCTACAACCACTCTTTGCCCTCTGTAGGCAAGCCAATTCTGCATCCACAAAGCAACGTACCCTTTGATCCCATGCCTCCTTACATTCTCTATAAGCCTTGCATGGGGTACCTTATCAAATGCCTTACTGAAATCCATAAACACTACATCTACTGCTCTACCTTCATCAATGTGTTTAGTTACATCCTCAAAAGATTCAAACAGGCTCATAAGGCACGACCTACCTTTGACAAAGCCATGCTGACTATTTCTAATCATATTATGCCTCTCCAAATGTTCACAAATCCTGCCTTTCAGAATCTTTTCCATCAACTAACAACCACTGAAGTAAGACTCACTCGTCTACAATTTCCTGGGCTATCTCTACTCCCTTTCTCGAATAAGGGAACAACATCTGCAACCCTCCAATCCTCCGGAACCTCTGACGTCCCCATTGATGATGCTAAAAATATTGCAGAGTCTCAGCAATCTCCTCTCTTGCCTCCCACAGTAGCCTGGGGTGCATCTCATCCAGTCCCTGAGACTTACGCAACTTGATGCTTTCCAAAAGCTTCAGCACATCCTCTTTCTTAATGTCTATATGCTCAAGCATTTCACTCTGCTGTAAGTCATCCCTACAACTGCCAAGGTCCTTTTCCAAAGTAAATACTAAAAGTATTTACAAAGTATTTTAAAAGTAAAATACAAAGTATTCATTAAGCATCTCTGCTATTTCCTCTGGTTGCATACACACTTTTCCACTGTCATATTTGATTGGTTCCATTCTCTCACATCTTATTCTCTTGTTCTTTACATACCTGCAGAGTGCCTTGCGGGTTTTCCTTAATCTTGCTCACCAAGGCCTTCTCATGGCCCCTTCTGGCTCTCCTAATTTCATTCTTAAGCTCCTTCCTACTAGCCTTATAATCTTCTAGATCTCTATCATTACCTAGTTTTTGAACCTTTCGAAAGCTCTTCTTTTCTTCTTGACTAGATTTACATCAGCTTTTGTACACCACGACTCTTGCACCCTACCATCCTTTCCCTGTCTCATTGAAAAATAATTATGCAGAATGCCACGCATATATCCCCTGAACATTTGCCACATTTCTGCTGTACATTTCCTTGAGAACATCTGTTTCCAATTTATGCATCCAAGTTCCTGCCTGATAGTCTTGTATTTCCCCTTACTCCAGCTAAACGCTTTCCTAACTTGTCTGTTCCTGTCCCTCTCCAATGCCATGGTAAAGGAGATAGAATTGTGATCACTATCTCCAAAATGCTCTCCCACTGAGAGATCTGACACCTGACCAGGTTCATTTCCAAATACCAGATCAAGTACATTCTCTCCTCTTGTAGGCTTATCAACATATTGTGTCAGGAAATCTTCCTGAACACACATAACAAACTCCACCCCATCTAAACTCCTTGCTCTATGGAGATGCCAATCACTATTTGGGAAATTAAAATCTCCCATCACGACAGCCCTGTTATTATAACACCTTCCCAGAATCTGTCTCCTTATCTGCTCCCCCATGACCCTGTTACTATTGTGTGGTATATAAAAAAACACCCCTTCCTGTTATTGACCCCTTCCTGTTTCTAACCTCCACCCAGAGACTCTGTAGACAATCTCTCCATGACCTCCTCCTTTTCTGCAGCCCTGACTCTATCCCTGATCAGCAGTGTCACACCCCCACCTCTTTTCCCTCCCTCTCTGTCCCTTCTGAAACACCTAAAGCCTGGCACTCTAAGTAGCCATTCCAGCCCCTGAGCCATCCAAGTCTCTCTAATGGCCACAACATCATCATAGCCCCAAGTACTGATCCGCGCTCTAAGTTCATCCGCTGGGAATGGGGAACGGTCAAGGTTAAATAAACAGGTGTTTAAAAATGTCAACTGATATTGAATTCCACAGTTTAGGGGCACGGTTTATAACAGCTAACCTGCCAATTGTCTTTTGAGGGAGATAGATTAAAAATTTAAATGTCATCTAGTCTTCCACTGTACTTTTATGCAATGCCATAATTAAATAACTCATGTAAATATTAAAAACTTGTCTTGCACGTATCACTACACTACTATTCAATACTTTTTTAGTTTCACATATCTAAAATAATTTTGTAAGCCGGAAGGAATTTAAAAACTAATTCAAGCAATCAATTTGATTTGTAGGCAGACATCACCTTTTCCATATCCACTGAGAGTTCAGCAAACCACTGGCGGGCATCTTTCTGCTGGACTACGCATGCTACGTGTAAACAAGCTGTAACAAGAAATTAACAAGTTCAATTTACTATTTAATTATGTTTCACAAAATACTACTTTCTAAGAGGTTTCACTCTCCATAATAACAACTATGCCAGCAGCATTGTTGAACACAGAATCCTCGTTACAAAAGTGAGCAAACTAAAAAAAGAGAATACGTGAGACCACAAACACAGGAGATTCTGCAGATGCTGGAGCAACACACACAAAATGCTCAATGAACCCAGTGGGTCAGGCAGCAGCTATGGAAATGATTGAACAGTTGACATTTCGAGTCCAGACCCTTCATCAGGACTTGAGACCATGTGTTCTCAGAAATAAGGGATACATTTACCACTCTGTATCTGAAGGCAGAATATAATCCACATATTGTAGTAATGGTGATAATTCACTGATTTTTCAAGTAAAATGTTAGGTTTAATTTTCTATTTGATAAAAAAGGATCTAGTCAGAAGCCTGTTTTAGTATTTTCAAACGGATCGTCCAGTCGTTTAGCTAATAAAGAGAATTAGTCGTTCAAAGTATCCAGCAGAAAGGTCACACCCAAATTATTTGAAGTTCAAAGGTCACATTTGTGTGGGCACTAGTCAATAATGCAGAGCTTGTGAGCAACACACTTGGCAGAACTCAGCATGACAGGCAACATCTACGGGGGGGGGGGAATAAACAGCCAACATTTCTGACCAAGACCCTTCATCAAGACTGGAAAGGAAAGGGAAAGAAGCCAGAATGATAAGTTGTGGGGGGGGTGTGGGGGGGAGAGGAGGACGAGTACAAACCGGCAGGTGATAGGTGAAACCGGGTGAGGGGGAAGGTGACTGGGTGGGGGAGGGGGTGGAAGACGAAGTAAGGTGGGAAGAGGGAAAGGCTGAAGGAGGATTCTGATAGCAGGGGACAGTAGACAATGGAAGAAAGGGGAAGGGGGAAAACCAGAGGGAGGTGAGAAGAGGAAGAAGGATTTGAGAGTAAATCAACACGTACAACACGCTGGAGGAACTCAGCAGGTCGGGCAGCATCCGTGGAAACGAGCAGTCAACATTTGTGTTAGGATTAGAGGGTAACTAGGTGCAGAATATAAAAAGAAAGAAGGGAGGGAGATTTCCAGAAATGGAGAATTCAATGGGGTCATCAGGTTGGAGGCTATCCATCTTATCATTAAGGCTTCACAACCCAAGATAGTTTAGCCAAGCTCAAGGCTTCTAGATTTAGCACAAACTTTATACCGAGGGTGGAGTATCCAGGGTGATAATTTCAAAGAAATTTGTTTTTCTTTTTCTCCTAATATTTGTCCTTTGCAATCTAAGCTACAGGACTGAACGTGGGATTTATAGCTTGGGTCTCAAACCTTCAGATTCAAGAATTTAACGGTCAGAAATAGAGATGCAATCAGTCAGCTACTGCCTTTAACAGTTTATGTTTAGCAGCGTCACAGGTAGAAGTATTGTGTGAATACATTACATAATAAACTGTGGAAATCAGCATTCAAACCCTAATCATCAACAGCTGTGCATTCACTCATCCTCAGTGAACAAAAGTTGTAGAAATCTATTAAACATCGAAAACACATTATTCTTCATCACTCTTCTGATAAAGCAAAATTATGTTGCTTTTCTGTTTGAATACATTTCTGCATTAGCTAATCATAAGCCCATAAGACACAGGAGCAGAATTATGCCTTTCAGCCCATCGTCTGCTCTACCATAGCATCATGGCTGATTTATTATCTCTCTCAGCCCCATTCTTCTGCCTTCTCCTTGTAACTTTTGACACCATTACTAATCAAGAACCTACCAACCCCCACCTTAAATACAAAGATTTGGCCTCCACAGCCATCTGTGGCAATGAATTCCACAGATTCACCACCCTTTAGCTACAGAAATTCCTCCTCATCTCTGTTCCAAATGAATGTCCCTCTATTTTGAGGCTGTACCCTCTGGTCCTAGACTCCCCCAGTAAAGGAAACCTCTTCTCCATGTCCACTCCATTTAGCTTTTCAATATTTGATAGGTTTCAGTGAGATCCCCCCTCATTCTTCTAAACTCCAGTGAGTACAGGCCCAGAGCCATCAAACATTTCTCATATGTTAACCCTTTCATTCCTGGGAACCTTCTCTGGTCTCGCTCCAAAGCCAGCACATATTCTCACAATATTCTGACCAGTGTCTTATAAATTCTCAGCAGTACATCCTTGCTTTTATACTCTAGTCCTCTTGAAATGAATGCTAACCTTGCCTTCCTATTGACTCAGCCTGCAAGTTAACCTTTAGGGAATCCTGCACGAGGACTCCCAAATCCCATTTTGAATTTTCCCACTGTTTAGAAAATGTTTAATGTACTTTAATTTGTTAACTCGCGTTAGAAACATTAACCCCAAAATGCTTATAAGAATGATGACTTCAATTTAATGAGTGATATTCAACAAACTTTATCTCAAGTCCACTAACTATGTACTCACCCAAGGCTATCATGAACGGGGGATACATGAGGCAAAGGTCTGTTCTGTAGGTGTCGTTCACTATCCTCCTGTGCAGATTAAGGGACGTAGTTTTAAAATTATATCTTTTCTTAATGAAAATAAACATATTTACAACAGATCTGTCTTGGAAGCTGAACAATGTTATTCTCAGTAAGCCTAAATGTAAAAGCTCATTGATGTTAGAATTATTTTGACTCAGCCTATATACCAGTCAATTCTGGTTTTTCTAAATTTTTATTATTTTTATAAATTAAAAATGTTATTTTATAAATTTTTATACAGCGCAGAACAGACTCTTCCAGCACACCGAGCCATGCTGTACAGCAACCCACCAATTTAAAATAAGCCTAATCACAGGACAATTTACAATGACCAATTAGCCTACTAACCAGTACGTCTTTGTACTGTGGGAGGAAACCGGAGCACCCAGAGGAGACCAACCACGGTCACGGGGAGGAACGTACAAACTCCTTACAGACAATGCCAGAACTGAACTCCGAACTCTGACCCTGAGCTGTAATAGCATCACTCTAACTCCTACGCTACCATGGCGCCTACTGCTGGAAATACAGCTATAAAATAAAGAGAGGCAAGTTTATTTATCTTTGGCTCATTTTGCTAGTGATCTCACCTCGAGGACTGGCTCACATTATCTAGGCTGAAACTTCAGTGCAGTACTGAAGGAGAGGAAGTGCTGCATTGTTACAGATGCCATCTTTCAGACAGGGCTCTGTCTGTCTCTCTGTTCAGCTGGTCATAAAAGATCCTGCGGCACATTTCCAAAGAAGAGCTGGCAGTTTTCCCACTGTCCTGCCGAACAGCCAATACCATCAAGTCAGATTAATTGGTCACTTATCTTGCCACTGTGTGCAAACTAGTTGCCACATTTCCACACTTCAAATATAATTCAAAGGCTCTGAAGCTCTAGGGTACATTGAGGACGTGAAAGGTACTATAGAAATGCAAGTACTTTGTTCCCCTGCTGATAGGTCTACTCACAAACAACAGGTAAATTGCTAATGAGTGCTGTTTGTAAATACTTAATATAAAAACATGCCATGTACAACTTCCAAGAGAAGTGGTTTCAAAAATAGAACAGCTCTACTTTATTGGAACTGTTAACGCATATCTCAGGGTGTATAATATACTGTCTGGGAATTAGTATATTATATTAATTGTAGGACTATTTTAATTTATCTGTTTAACATCAGGAAGTAATGACAACACAAATGCAAATCTTAAAACATAGAACATTACAGCACAGTACAGACCCTTCGGCCCACAATGCTGTATCAACCTTTTGAACTAACTCTTCCCTCGTTAAAATCCCTCCATTTTACTATCATCAATGTGCCTACGTAAGAGTTTTTTTTAAAAGCCCCTAATGTATCTGCCTCTACCACATTCAACACACCCAATACACTGTGTTAAAAAAACTTACCTCCGACATTCTCCCCCATACTTTCCTCCAATCACCTTAAAAGTATGCCCCTGTCATTTCCACCCTCTGTCTATCCACTCAATCTATGAGTCTTATCCTCTATCAAGTAGCCTTTCACCATCCTTCGCTCCAAAGAGAAAAGCCTTAAATCGCTCAACCTGGTAAGACATGCTGTCTAATCCAGGCAACGTCCTGGTAAACCTTCGTTCTGAAGAAACCATTTCTTTTTTGCAGAATGACATAACATGAAATTATGCACAGCAAACAAAATTAGCCTTTAGTCAATAAATATCATAAAAACAAATTATCCAAATCTACAAACGCCACAGCATACAGAAAGATTGCTGATTTCTGGACAATCTTACCATGCTAATGGTAGTAACATGTCCTCTTGGCCCATATCTTGTACATACTGTAGTAGTGGTCTATATGGATGGTACACTATCAGACAGCAATCCTTCATAAAGAATGTAAAGTAGTAGTAAGTAGTTGACACAAATCTCTAAAACAGTTTCAATCAAACCCAAAGTCATATGGTATGTCATTGAGTAAAATATAATTTTGCTTCAGGAATGTTGAAGCTGTATAAGACATTAGGTGGGGCCAAGTTTGAAATATTGAGTGCTGTTCTAGTCACCCACGCACGTAAAAGATATCAATAGGCAGAAATTTACAAGGATGTTGCCCGGACTTGAGGATATGAGGTTTAGGGAAAGGTCGAATAAGTTAGGACTTTATCCTTGGAGCATCGGAGAATTGGCCTCTGTTGGTCAGGGATCACCATGGATGCTGCATCCTAACTGTCTAGATATGGCAGCCTGGGAAGTACAATATGGAGAGCAAGCTGTTACCTATGTAGCAGGCTCCCCCTCTTCATGCATCTGATGAACCCAAAGAGACTGATACAGTTTGGCACCAGCAGCATCACAGGAGTTGCCAGTCAGCATTGAGCTCAATGCAGGGCTGCCTTAGGGCCTTTACCTCGGGGTTTACTCCCGAGGTCTCCTCCATGAGCGGGTACAGCCACAAGGGAGTGGAGTTTGAGATCAGTTTTCCTTCTCCTGGATGAGCTGCCAACCATGGCTGACAAGCCCCTTCTGTCCGAAAGCAAGGGCGAATGAGGGGAGATTTATTAGCAATACACAAAGTTTGACGGGTATAGATAGGGTAAATACAAACAGGCTATTTTCACTGAGGTTGGGTGAGCCTAGAATCAGAGGTCATGCGTTAGGATGAAAGGTGAAATATTTCAGGGAAAGGGGGGAACTTCTTTACTCAGAGGGTGAATGTGTGGAACAAGCTGCCAGTGGAAAGAGTGGATGTAGGTTTGGTTTCAACATTTAAGAGCAATTTGTATAGGTACATGGATGAGAAGGGTATGAAGAGCTGTAGTCCAGGTGCGGATCAATGGGTCTAGGCAGAATAACAGTTTGGCATGGGCTAGGTGGCTAGATGGGCCAAAGGGCCTGTTTCTGTGCTAGTGGTCTATGGCTCTATCCAGAATCTGAATTTAGCCTAAATGGAACTATGATGCCTATTGTTATAAGGATATACTGAATTATATCTGAGAAATTAATATTTACAGTGCCTTGAGAAAGTAATCAGCCACAACTATTTTCATACTTTGTTTCATTTTCTAAACTTAAAATATACTGAATTAGAATTTTTCTGAGCTAATCTACAAAATATTATGCATCATGTCAAATCAAAAGAAAATTCCAAAACCTGTCAACAATCTACTAAAAATTAAGAGGAATAGACAGAGTGGACAGCCAGCGCCTCTTCCCTAGGGCACCACTGCTCAGTACAAGAGGACATGGCTTTAAGGTAAGGGGTGGGAAGCTCAAGGGGGATATTAGCGGAAGGTTTTTCACTCAGAGTGGTTGGTGCGTGGAATGCACTGCCTGAGTCAGTGGTGGAGGCAGATACACTAGTGAAGTTTAAGAGACTACTAGACAGGTATATGGAGGAATTTAAGGTGGAGGGTTATATGGGAGGCAGGGTATGAGGGTCGGCACAGCATTGTGGGCTGAAGGGCCTGTAATGAGCTGTACTATTCTATGTTCTATAAAAATTAAAAGCCAAATTTGTGAGGCCAAAATAGTATTCATCCCTTTGTAATTTACTACGCTAACTGTCCTCAGGTGCAATACTGTATGTTACCATACCAACTCACCCAATTTGTTGGCATGAAAAAATTGGTGGATCACCTGAATAAATACCCCCTCTCTCTGTAAGGTTATATTTTCAACAGGTCAAACCAAAATGAAGACAAAAGAGTATTCAAGCCAAGATAGGGAAATGATAGCACAAACCTAAAGAAGGGTTCAAGGCCATCTCAAAGGCAATGAACGTACATCAGAGTGCAGTGCAATCAATCATAAAAAAGTGGGAAAAATGTGAAACAACAGCCACCCCCTCTAAACCTAGTGATAGGAGAAGAATGGCACTTCTACTGTGATGCCAAGTTACTCTGAGTGAGCTGCAGAATTCAGTGGCTATATCCAGGTGAAGTTCAAGGCTCCACAAACTCTAGGGCCTTGCACAAAAAAGGTAGTTATGGAAGAATGGCAAGGAAGAAGCACTGGCTGAAAAGAAAAAGCATAACGTTGCCTGTGAAGACTTTGCAAAGTGTCACTTTGAAGATATTGCACAGATGTGTAAGATCTTGTGTTCAGATGAGACAAAAATGCCCTCAACATCTGTGCATCAGCCAAGTAACACAAATCCCTGTTGTACAGTATGGTGGAGCCAGCATCATGCTATGGGGACAGAATTGATTGGAAGATAAACGCTGCTAAAAATGTTGGATAAAAACCTACTAACCTCTGCCAGAAAGTTTAAACTGAGGAGGAAGTTCATCTTTCAGCAGGACACAACCCAAAGCACATGGACAGAGCAATTTTAAATTAAAAAAATATAATGTCCTTGAGTCATGACCTTAACTCAATCGTACATCTTTGGCCAGACCTCAAGATTGCTGTCCACCGCTTCTCCCCAACTAACCTTGCAAAGCTCGAGCAACTGTGCAAGGGGGAATGGACAAATCTTGCTCCATCATATTGTGCAAAGCTAATAGATTTAACCAAAAAGACTACAGGCTGTAACAGCTGCAAGATATGGTTTGACTAAGTACTGAGCAAAGGGGGATAAATACTTTGGAACCACTGACATTTTAGATTTAGAATTTTTATGCTTTATAATTTTCTCTGTTTTTTGGGCATGAAAAAAAGGAACATGTGATTCACAAATAAAAATTCTCAGTGAAATTGATCAAAATTCCTGATTGTAATATTTATGTGAACAAAGGGTTTGGGTCTACAGTAATGTGGAGTCAGAGCACAAAATTACCTGATTTGAAAGTGATTGGCATGGAAACAGTGTGCCCAAAATAGGGAGTTTCAATTTTAGTTGCAAATAAAAGCAAATGCAAACCACTTACCATTAATTCTAACAAATAGAATTCACATTCCAATATCTGTTTAAAAAAAACAAATTATGAAACATGCTTTAAGAATTGTGCTTAGAAATTCTATAAATAAATATTTTTAAATGTCTTGATGTTAACAATCTGCCTGTACATGAAGCATTTGGAGAAAAGATATCAAGCTAGCATTTCCCTTTGGAAAATTTAAGAATAAGGTGCCAGAGGGAAATGTCCTAATTACATGAGGAGTTTTAATGATTGACTTAAAATGTAAATTCAAGATTCTTGTCCAGAGAAGTGGTTTTTGGAAGCAAAGGCAAAGGAGACAGGACTCAATGTTCTGCTCAGTAGAAATTTATCAGGCTGCTGGCATTAGAAGGAGCTGCAATCTTACCACTGAGTGATCACTTGCAGTAGAAAAGGGGGATGTTAAAGAAGAAAATGAAAATCAGGGATGATGTGTGGAGGATAGTGGCATATGCTCTGGAAAGATATATGTAGAAAGGAATTTTGAATTCTGTGCCCTATGAGACATGGTGCAAATCACCTTTTGTTAAAGCAGAAACCACAATGGAACTGCCGGCAATGACTATTCTGAAATAGGATGAGTTCACGATATCCGCTGAATGTTTTCCCTGGATTTTTAGAAATGTACTATAAAGAAATGCCACAAATGTTTCAAATCAATTAAATAAAAAAAACAAGGAATACAGTTTTTTATCTTCTAAAATGACTACTTTTATAAGAAATCTATATTCTTAACATAAGCTTTGAAATAAAATGTTAAGATGGACAATATAATCTAAATGGAATACTAAAAATAAAGGAAATTACTAAAATTTCTGGGGGTGATGAAACATATAGAGAACTTGAATGTTGCACTAGCATATCAGATAAGATTCAAGATTGTCCATTGTCACCATACACACGCGTAAAGGAGAATAAAATGATAGTTACTCCAGATTGAATGCAGCATAAAAAAATACAAGAAGCATAAATAACACATTTAAAAAGTACAATAAATATAAATATATAAGATTAATTTATCTACATAGACTGATTGCATGTATTTAAAGTGATGTTATGTACAGGGGTATCTATCTGTACTTACAGTGACTGACAGGAAATGATAAAGTAATGGTGATGGAGACAGTGCGGTGGTGGGGGCAGTGTGGTGGGCTGGGTTAATCACCCTGATGGTTTGGTGGTCATGGTACGGATGATGCGTAGCCTCTTCCCTGCTGGGAGAGCGACAGAGAATTTATAATCTCCCATGTGCTTCTTAACGATGTCCAATCTTGACTGAGTGGCATTTAACAACATCCTACAATATTTTTGACATTCTGAAAAACTCTCATACTGATCCACTACCTTAACAATGAGCTAAAGGAAAATAACTGGTTTTATAAAATTACCTTTGTACAAACAAGCATCATGAAGGATGAACTATACTCCATTAAATAAAGACAAAACTGCAATACTTACATGATTCATTCTGTAGGGAAACTCCTTAGGAAAGGCATAAGAAAACCTGGTTTTCACTATATCATGGAAAGGTTAAAAAAAACAACATTAAAAAAATCAAGTTCAACATACTATGCAGTTTGCTTGTTTTCTCTACTCATAAATGAAACTATACACTCAGTGGCCACTCGATTAGGTACAGGAGTGGAAGCCGGAGTGGTTTTCTACTGCTGTAGCCCATCCACTTCAAGGTTCGACATTCCATGTGTTCAGATTTCTTGCTGAAACCATCCAGAGCCTTCATCAGATCACATGTGATCTCCTAATCTGAGGAGGGACATTCTTGTCATGAGGGAGTGCAATAAAGCTTTAGAAAACTAACTCCTAAATTGGCAAGACTGACATACAAGAAGAGACTGTGTTGGTAAGATCTACACTCACTCACATACTAGTCAGAATGGATGAAAGGAGCTCTCTTGGCAGGGCCAAAAAGGCAGATTAAAGAACAATTTTATTTGGTACATGTACATTGAAACATACAGTGCACCAAAATAACATGCCCACAATCTACTCCCCCTAACCCGTACGTCTTTGGACTGTGCTGTTTTTCTAAATAAAATTTATAAACAGATAAACAAATACTCAAGAAAGTCAATTAACGACTGTAAAAAACATATGAGCTTCAGTACCCATACAACCTCCAATGCAGTACAGGCTGAGGAAGAAACCAATAGAAGTTTAAGATTATGAGACACATGGAGTAGACAGCTGGTAACACACACAAAATGCTGGAGGAACTCAGCAGGCCAGGCAGCATCTGTGGAAAAAAGTACAGTCGACGTTTCAGGCCGAGACCCATCAGCAGGACTTCCAGCATTTTGTGTGAGTTCCTTGGATTTCCAGCATTTGCAGGTTTTCTCTTGTTTGTAGGCCGCTGGTATCTTCATCCCCCCCACCCCCAGAGTCAAAATAGCTAATACTGGAGGGCGTGAGATGGGAAAGGCAAGTTTATTTTTGTTACAGAGAGTGTTGGGTGCCTGAAATGTGCTGCCATGGGTGATAGTGGAGATAAATTCAATAAAGGCTTTCAAGAGACTGCACATGTATGTGCAGAGAATGAAGGGATATGGACCTTGTATAGGCAGAAGGGACTATATTAGTTAGATGTTTAATTAGTCTGGCACAACATCAGGGGTTGGAAGCCCATTCCTGTGCTGGGCTGTACTGTTCTATGCTCTATACACAATTTTTCCAGTTGTAAACTACAGTGTTAAGTTAGTTGACTGTGTCAGAAAGCTAGCAAACTTGAAATTCAAACGCTTACGTCTCGCAAAACAAAAGTAACACATGGTTAACAAAATGCTAACTTTGAAGTTATGGAAAACATTTACATTTATATTAACAAATTCCATTATAAAGCAGCCACCTGCTACTAATCATTTACATGTCATCATTTTGCATGCCTTCAAATTGACTAGCCTCAGCAGCTGCCAACAATACACAATTTGTTGTCTGCTAGTCAGTGCACAGCTAACTCAGAAACCTGCAGAAGTACTGAGTAGATCCATCTGCAAAAAGTAGAATTTCCCAGTGGCCAACTGTTTCAGTTCCTATCCCCAATCCTATTCCAACACATTTGTCCATGACTTCCTCTTCTGCCACAGCAAGGCTACTCTCAAAATGGAGCAGTGTGACCTCATTCCTCCTGGGTAGCTTGAACATTGATAACTCCAACTTCCAGTAATTCCCCCCCCCTTTTCTTCAGTTCCCCACTTTGACGTCTTAACTCTTCTACTCACCAGCCTATTACCTCCTCATGGTGTCTCTCCTCCTTCCCTTTCCTCACATTATCCACTCCCCTATCAGATTCCTTCTCTCCACTTCCTTACCTGTTCCACCTATCACCTCCCAGCTCCTCACTTCATTCCCTCCTCCCCCAACCTTTATATTCTGTCATCTTCCTCCTCCTTTTCCAGTCCTGATGAAGGATCTCGGTCTGAAGCATCAAATGTTTATTCCTTTCCATAGATGCTGCCTGGCCTACTGAGTTCTGCCAGCTTTGCTTGGGATTTCCAGCATCTGCAGAATCTCTTGCGTTTTCTGTACAGAGCCAAACAAAATTTCTACTAAAATTAGCAAGAACTCTTGCACTGGGACAACCAAACAGTAAATATAAAATATAGATGATAAAATATGGGTCCCAAACGTTTGTGTGTTGCAGCTTCCTAATATGAGCAAACAGATTTTAGTACACACAAAATACGGCAGGAAATCAGCAGGTGAAGCTGTGTTTATGGAAATGAATAAATAGTCAGTGTTTCAAGCTGAGGCTCTTCATCAGGACTGGAAAGGGAAGGAAAAGATGCCAGAAGGTGGAGGGAGGAGAAAGAGTGCAAGCCAGAAGGTGTGAGGTGGTGAGGGAGATGAAGTAAAAAGCTGGGAGGCAACAGGTGGAAAAAGTAAAGGGCTTGAAAAGTAGGAATCCAATAGGAGGGGAGACTGGACCTTGTAAGAAAGGGAAGGAGGAGCAGCACTACGGGGAGGGGGTAGGCAGATGACAGAAGAGGTAAGAGGCCAGAAGCCCATTTTTAAGTTGTAACTGTTGGATCTGGTAAGATATTAAAATTAATGGAAAATTTTATAAACAATTACACAAATACTGTATGTAAAGGGTGACATGGTAGCATAGTAGTTAGTGCCACACTATTACAGCTTGGCAGCTTGCCAAGTCAGAGTTCGGAGTTCACTCCCGACATCCTCCCTGTAGAATGCATGGGTACTCCAGTTTCTTCCCACCATCCAAAGACATATCAGGTAGGTTAACGGGACATTGTCATTGACCCATGATTAGGCTGCTGGGCAGCTTGGCTGAAAGGGCCAGAAGGGACTATTCCAAGATTAGATTAGCTAAAATAGATGTGATTGCATAAAAATTATAAGTATACAAAAGTCAAACAGGGAAAATAATTTTACAAGTAACAACTGTACACCCTAATTCAACATACAGTAACTAATATGCACTAAAAGCACAAACTAGCACATTTATTCAGCTTAAGCAGCTGCTTCCTTTTTCCTATAGGTCCTGATAAAAATTTACTGGATAATCTTTTAAATTTAAAACCTTTTGTTAATGGTTCTATTACCGGTATCTATAACTTGTTGATTGATTCTAGACAAGACTTTTTAGATAAAATAAAAAAAGCTTGGGAGGATGATCTAAGTTGTCAGATTTCTGATAAAAGATGGAAATATGGAAAGATGGAATAAAATTCTTAAACGGGTTAATAAATCATCCTTCTGTGCTCGTCATTCTCTTCTACAATTTAAAGTGGTTCATAGAGCTTACATTTCTAAACAGAAGCTGTCCAGTTTTTATCCGAACGTTTCTCCATTTTGTATTAAATGCAACTCTGCTGATGCCTCATTAATTCAAATGTTTTGGTCATGCCCTAAAATTGAAAAGTTTTGGCGGGAAGTATTCCATACCTTCTCACAACTTTTTAGGGTCCACTTTGACCCAAATCCCCTTTCTGCCTTGTTTGGTATTATTGCAAATGAAGATATAACTTTAAATACTCCTAACCTACAAATTTTAGTTTTTACCTCTCTTTTAGCAAGGACAGCAATCTTGCTTAAATGGAAGGAATCTACCCCTCCTACACATCTTCAATGGCTACGTGATATTATGTCTTATTTAAATTTAGAGAAGATCCGCTGCTCAGTCTTAAATTTGAAACAATCTTTTTATGATATCTGGGGACCTTTCCTAAATTACTTTTCCAATTTATAAAGTTTAACAGTGCACAGACTTTTATGTATATTTCTATCTTCACTTCTTAAGCGAATATTTTTTTTTCTAATTATCCATTATCATCCATCTGCTTTTTTCTTTGGTAGTTGGTAGGGGATTGACTTTTTTTTAATATAAAAAATTTATTTTATGATGTATGACCTATCTTTAAATTTTTGATTACAGAGTGGTATACCTTTATGTGATATGCTATAACATTTTGATCAATTTCATTACAATATATGAATGTACACAATTTATGTTGAGATGTATCTATGTGCTGCACTCTGTAAATCTTGTTTTTTCTTCTGAATAAAAATACTGTAAAAAGAAAAAGAAGCAGCTGCTTCCATGGCCTATCCATGTTTACTGTTAAAAAGTGATAACATTGTCTTCATTCATGCAATAAAAAGAATTTAACACTTCACATACAAGTGAACCCCATATTACAGCCATTCAAGAATACAGAAATCACTACCAAAAAATTTGAGATATTGAATATTATTTACTCTCTCTGAATTTATGTGAAGCAAAATAGTAAAAAAAGAAATGAACATTTTCCCCAACTTGTGTTTTTGACATGTGCAGGTTATGAGGGTTTGTGTTATGAAAAACATAGTGATGCAGGCAGTTTTCTAGAAACACAACATCCCATAATGGGGGAATGCTTGACTTTTGCCATCTGACAGTCTTCTGTTCAGTGTATAATATTAATGGAATATTTAGCTAGAAAGTTTCAAGAAATAACAAATAAAAAGACTTTGTACTTACGCACAGAAGTGGAAGCTGAAATCAAACGTGTGTTTGAGACTACACCAAATTCCTAAAAACAAAAGAATTAATCAGGTCAAGTTTCATCCAATATAAGGCATGGTATAAACTGAACTGAATGTTTTGGTTTAAGTTACATTAGGAATAGTCAATCTTTCCCCCATATCACGAGCTCCTCATAATGTGTAATGTTAATTGTAGCTTTTAAAAATATTTTATGCATCTATTGTGCAGTTCTTAATATAATGTTCAAAAACTGCAGCAACTACATTACCCTAATTAATCTTTCATAATAAATGTAATTTACCATGAATATTCTAGCAGTTTTCGATATGATACAAAAAAGGACATTCTTAATAAACTTTGTAGATAAATTTGACAGGGGTACAAATACCCTGTTTGATTATCTATACAGATATGTAATTGAGTTTCCACAACAGAGAATTCCTAATGTTCCCAAGGCAAATTCTGCCAATACCAATGTCAACAAATTAGAGAGAACCCTTTATGAACATTACTAACTAACATATAGACATAAGAGCAGAATCAGGCCATTCAGCGCATCATGTCTGTTCTGCCATTCTATCATGGTAGATTTATTTTCCTATTCTCCTGCCTTCTGCTCGTAATCTTTGACACTCTGACTAATCAAAAACCTATCAACCTCATATTAAATATATACAACGACTTGGCCTCCATAGCTTTCTGACGCAATGAATTCCACAGATTCAGCATGCTCTGGCTAAAGAAATTCCTAACTCTGTTCTAAAGGAATGTCCTTCTATTCTGAGGTTGTACCCTCTGGTCCTAGACTCTCCCACTATTGAAAACATCCTCTCCTTGTTCTCTCCATTCAGACCTTTCAATATTTGGTAGCTTTTATCTGTTGAGTTAATTAGCTGCATACTGACTAGCAAGTGAAGATCTGTCCATTGTTGGCAAAGTGTGAGGGTAGTTATGTTGAAAGCATACCTGTTGATGTAGGTATTGGTATTACTGATTATAAATGCTTGCTTAAGGTTTCAATACAAGGAAAAGTAAACTTACCTAATCTGAACTACCACTTTTCCTGGCTTAAAATTATACCACAAAGCAGAACAACTGTGGCTTTGTTTTAGAACATCTGAAATACTCCTCGATATAAACTCATTTTTCCACCTTGGCAATCCTAGATGGAATTAATTCTATTCATTAATTGAATAAAACAACTAAATGTGAAATACCCTTTCATCCTTACATGCAACCTCAAATACACACCAGTTCTCATCTATTTTCATCGATGGATGTTTATAGGGATCTTTGGATATGGACATATGGACATCTATGGATCTTTTTACATTTTGTTTTACGCCACATTTTACGAGGAATAAACTTCTCAAAATCACTGTAATCATGCATTGTTCAGATATTGTGTCAAAGTCAGTTCAGTTATACAACAAAACTGAAGTATCAACTGAATGCCTCCACATGTAGTACTTAACAGTCAAATCTTGCATTACTAAATGTCCCCTCTACAACTCTACCAAAATTCTATACATGCACAATGTCTTAAATAAATCCATATGTTAAATAAATCCATCAACCTCTAGTAATTAGAACACAGAACATTACAGCACAGTATGGGCCCTTCACCCCATGATGCTATACTGACCTCTTAATCTACTCTAAGATCAATCTAACCCTTCCCTCCTAAATAGCACTCCATAATACTCGCATTATATGTACAGCAATAAATCAAAACTGGTTCATATTAATCAGTAATAAAAATGATTGATGTACCTCTACTTTCGATGCTAAAAATACACAAGTTGGAGCCATCAATACTGGATCTATACTCTTCAGTGAGTACCTAACATGATAAAAAGATTAGAGTAAAATTTTGCTCATAATAGAAGATTTTGTTTAAATGAGTAAATGAATGAAGACAACATTGAAAACAGAATACTTTTAATTGAGTCATTGAAATATGACTTTTCTCTCGTCTCTCTAGCACTATTGAAAAAAAATAAAGAAATTTCCCTGAGATATTTTCAGTGAAATATTGCCAAAACAGATTTTCTGATCATTCGCTTTAATTTGTCTGCATGATTGGGACTGTACATAACAACAGTGTCAGGACTACAAATAAAAAACGATTTCTTTGGTTGAAGTTTTGGAAATGCTCTGAATTCACAGGAGGTGCTACATAAATGCCTTATACCTTTGTATATCCAAATTAATTCAGGAACAATTACACCAGAAATTGAGATAATAACAAAATTATAAGAACATGATTTAAAATTAATAGAACACTATCTCATGATAGTGGCATAATTTAAATAGATAATTTAAAATCAATAAAATATTATCCTTATAAGTAAAATAGAAAAACGTTTTACAGAATACAACAGAAGACAAACACAATTGTTCATAATTCTCTAGTTAATTGGGAGATCAGGGAATATACAACATAAAACTAGCCAGCCACTTCACACAAAGTCCCAAGCAAGGCCATAACTTTAGTAATGGGCATAACTGACAGTTTATATGAAAATAAATCTATACTTATTACTGTACATGTAGATGCTGAGTATCAATGATAAGGAAGTTAATGGAGAAATAAGTTCCCTTTAGGTGGTGGTTTCACTTGTCAAACGTACTCAGTACAACTTTAACAGGTACACCTGCATGTTAATGCAGATATCTAATCAGCCAATCATGTGGCAGCAACTCAATGTATAAAATCATGCAGACCAAGCTACAAATGTACCTCAGACCAAGCATCGGGATGGGAAAGAAATGTGAGCTAAGTTACTTTCACTGTGGAATGATTGCTGGTGCCAGATGGGGTGGTATGAGTATCTCAGAAACTGATCTTCTAGGATTTTCATACAGTCTCAAGAGTTCACGGAGAATGGTGCAGAATACCAAAAAAAAAAAATCCTGTAAGCAGCAGTTCTGTGCATGTAAATGCTTTGTTAATGAGAGAGGTCAGAGGAGAATGGCCAGACCTATTCAAGCTGACAGGATGTGACAATAACTCAACTAACAATGCGTTACAACAGCAGCATGTAGAGAAGCACCCTGAATGTACAGCACTTCAAATTGTGAAGTAGGCGGGCTACAACAGCAGAAGACCACACGGGGTTTCTCTTCTGTACCTAATAAAGTGGTCACTGAGGGTACATCAGCACTAACACAGCTTATGCATTCAGTGTTGTATGTATTAATGGAACAGCAAGAAAACAATTGCAAATCTTAGTACAAATGTCAATAGCCGGCTGTATTAGAATTGATAATTTATACTAATGAACAGTTCAGAATAAAACTGAATGGAAATGTAATGTTACCTGGCATAGAATCTCTTGAAGTAGACTGTTGCAGTTGCAATCACCTGCTGCCTCAGTTTGAGGTGCTCCCCCAGGGCTTGAATTACTATTGGTAAGAAAACCAGAAATGTTTATTCACAAAGTTTCCCCTGCCCTTTAGAAATTGACTTAAATTTATTAAACCGAGTTCGGGTTCATCCATATATCTTAATCCAAATCTTGCATTTAAAGTCAAAGTTCAAAGTAAATTTATAATCAAAGTACATACAGTGCTCACCCCCACCGCCCCCGGAAGTCTTATTGTTTTACAACATTGAATCACAGTGGATTTAATTTGGCTTTTTTGATACTGATCGAACTGAAAACATATCTCTACATAGTGATCTAAATTAATTATAAATATGAAACACACAATAATTGATTGCATAAGTATTCAACCCCTTTAATATGACACACCAAATCATCACCAGTACAGTCAACTGGTTTTAGACGTCACATAATTAGTTAAATGGAGATCACCGTGTGCAGTCAAGATGTTTCAAACGATTGTAGTACTGTTGTCCTGTAGTACTGATGTCCTGCTGTTGCTCTTGTCCTGTTGCACCTGTGTCTGGAAGCTCCAACTGCTGGTGAGTCAGTATCCTGGCAAAAACTACACCATGGAGACAAAAGAACACTCCAAACAACTCCACGAATGGGTTATTGAAAAGCACAAGTCAGGAGATAGATACAAGAAAATTTCCAAATCACTGAATATCCCTTGGAGTACAGTTAAGTCAATCATCAAGAAATGGAAAGAATATGGCCCAGCTGTAAATCTGCCTAGAACAGGCCATCGTCAAAAACTGAGTGACCATGCAAGAAGGGGACAAGTGAGGGAGGCCACCATGAGACCCATAACAACTCTGGAGGAGATACATGGTTTAGTAGCTGAGTTGGGAGAGACTGCGCATAAAACAACTGTTGCCCAGGTGCTTCACCAGTCACAGCTTTATGGGAGAGTGGCAAAGAGAAAGCCACTGTTGAAAAAAACTCACATGAAATCTCAGCTGGAGTTTGCCAGAAGCCATGTGTGAGACTCTAAAGTCAGTGATCTGATGAAACCAAAATTGAGCTTTTTGGTCATCACACTAAACGCTATGTTTGGTGTAAGCCAAACACCGAACATCAAAAAACACACCATCCCTACTGTGAAGCATGGTGGTGGTTGCATCTTGCTATGGGAATGCTTCACTGTAACAGGCCCTGGAAGACTAGTGAAGGTAAAGGGTAAACAAATGCAGCAAAATACAGGGAAATCCTGGAGGAAAACCTGATGCAGTCTGAAAGGGAGCTGCGACTTGGGAGATTTGTTTTCCAGCAAGACAATGGCCACAAGCATAAAGATAAAGCTACACAGAGCTTAAAAACAACAATGTCCTGGAGTGGCCAAGTCAGAGTCCAGACCTCAATCCAATTGAGAATTTGTGGCTGGAATTGAAATTGGCTGTTCACTCGTGACCCCCAGTCTGACAGAGCTTGAGCAGCTTTGTAAAGAATAATAGGAAAAAAATTCAGTGTTCTGCTGTGCAAAGCTGATAGAGACCTATCCACACAGATTCAAGGCTTTAATTGCTGCCAAAGGTGAATCTACTAAATACTGACTTGAAGGGGGTGAATAATTATGCAATCAATTATTTTGCGTTTTAATTTTGTAATTAATTTAGATGACTTTGTAGAGATCCGTTTTCACTTTGACACGAAAGAGTTTCATTCTGTTGATCCATGTCAAAAAAAGCCAAATTAAATCCACTGTGATTCAATGTTGTAAAACAATGAGACACGAAAACTTCTAAGGGTGTGAATACTTTTTTTTGGCAATGCATGTCACCATATACTACCTTGACATTCATTTTCTTGCAGACAATAACAAAAATAAGGAAATGCAATAGAATTCATTAAAAACTATACATAAAGACTAACAAACAAAATGTGCAAAAGACAAGTAGTACAAAGAAAAATAAATAATACTGAGAACCCGAGTTGTAGAGTCCTTGGAAGTGAGTTTGTAGGTTGTTAATCACAATAGTTACAGGATGAAATTTTATACGTTTTTACAACTATAACTTCACTGTTGGTATAGCTTAAAACTCTCTTCCCATAACTGGTGCAGCATTTTTAGTGGCATAGCATACACTCAGTTAACAAGGGCTAAGATTCAGAGGATTCGCCATGGAGTTAGCAAGTCTGAAAATTATAGCAAACTGGCCTACATACTAGTTCCTCAAAGTGGCACAGAGATAATGACTGTGTTGGTGGTAATTTACTGAACTTCTCCGGATCTTACAGAGGCCCAAGAGAGTTGCAAAACTGGAAATATAATACCACTGTTCAAGATAGGCAGACAGAAAGCAGAAAACTACAGGCTAATTAGGCCAAGACCTTACTGATTGACAAAGCAGATTGTGGGACTGAATGTCCTACTGTTGCTCTTGTCCTTAGTGTTTAAATGTCCTGCAAGATGACTGCAATAAAATACAAAGCAGAACAAGTGCTACACCTGCCCTTACACTTCCTCCCTCACCACCATTCACGGCCATAGACAGTCCTTCCAGGTGAGGTGAAACTTCACCTGTGAGTCGGCTGGTGTGGTATACTGCGTCCGGTACTCCCGGTGTGGCCTTTTATATATTGGTGAGACCCAACGCAGTCTGGGAGACCCTTTCGCTGAACACCTACGCTCGTTCCGCCAGAGAAAGCAGGATCTCCCAGTGGCCACACATTTTAATTCCACATCTCATTCCCATTCTGATATGTCTATCCATGGCCTCCTCTACTGTCAAAATGAATCCAAACTCAAGTTGGAGGAACAACACCTTATATACTGGCTGGGTAGCCTCCAACCTGATGGTATGAACATTGACTTCTCAAACTTCCGTTAATGCCCCTCCTTACCCCATCCTTGACATATTTAGTTGTTTGCCTGTTCTCCATCTCCCTCTGGTGCTTTGCCCCCCCCTTCTCCCAAGCCCTCCCATCCCATGATCCTTTCCCTTCTCCAGCTCTGTATTACTTTCGCCGATCACCTTTCCAGCTCTTAGCTTCATCCCACCCCCTCCAGTCTTCTCCTATCATTTTGCATTTCCCCCTCCCCCCACTACTTCCAAATCTCTTACTATCTTTCCTTTCAGTTAGTCCTGACGAAGGGTCTCAGCCCGAAACGTCGACAGTGCTTCTCCTTATAGATGCTGCCTGACCTGCTGTGTTCCATCAGCATTTTGTGTGTGTTGTTTGAATTTCCAGCATCTGCAGATTTCCTCATGTTTGCTAAGTAAATCGTTCACTGTTTTCCCACAGAAACCACAGTTGCAAAAAATACAACTAAATAACATTACCATTTGCAAAAAATATTTGTAGTTTCCAATATTCTTCTTCTGCCAGATATTTCAAGTCTTTCTGTCGCTCTTTCATCACATCTTGCTTGTCAAGAATCCACTGTAGGCTGGGACAGAACAAGCAAACTTGTAGTTTCAAATAGACAACAGGTGAAATTGTATTGCACAGCAAGTAAATTAAATGCAAAGTACAATTATTAGAGGGATTAGATGGATCATTATGTCAGCTAAACACTCAAAGGTTGAAAATCTGAATCTAAAATACCTGGCGATGGAAACATTCAGCAGGTCAGATAGCAACTGTGTATTGAGAAACAGATATAGCATTTCATCAAAACCAATGGCTGTAAGGAATTCTGAAGAAAGGTCTTCAACTCAAAATATTAACTGTTTCTCTTTCCAAGATACTGCCTGACTTGCTGCAAGTCTCCAACACTTTCCACATGTATTCCTATTATTGCCTTAAACAAACATTTGCAGGCTTTTACACAAAACAAGTTCAAAAGAGGGAAGGGTTAAATTGATCTTACAGTAGGTTAGAAGTCTGGCACAACATCGTGGGGTAGGTAAAGGGCCTGTGGTATGCTGAAGTGTTCTATGTTCTTTTAATGGGAATGGCGTAAATCGAGTGAACAGCCAGAGACCTTTTCCCAGGACACAAATGACTAATACTATGGAACATAATCTTAAGATAATTGGAGGAAAGTAGGGGAGAGTGGTGGGTTGTGGAACACCCTTGCAGGGGTGGTGGTGGAGGCACTTAACAAACTTTTTGAAAGCCACATGGATGATAGAAAAATGGAGAGCTATGTGGAAGGGAATGGCTAGATTGATGTTAGAGTAGGTTATAAGTTTGGCCCAATGTGATTTCCTCCAGTATTAAAGACATGGGTTATTGGGTACATTGCCCACTGTAATTGCCCCTAGCGAGCATGTGTGCAATGGAAGCTGGAGGGTGGAGAGAGCAAATGGGAAAACTAAAGATGAGTCCTTGATGATTGGTACAAACTCCATATAACCGAGGGCAGTTTCCATGCTGTATGACTCTCAGTTCAACTGATGGAGTATTTAATTCACAACAGTAATCATTGGGCATTGTGTGTACTGTTTAAGATCAACCACCAGGACATCATTCCATGCACATCAATCTACAGCCCATGACTCTCAGGGATTTGGGTTATATTTTGTTTAGTGTGACTGTATGTTTTGCTGCTATCACATGCACTGTATGTGCCTTGTGCTGTGTGCAACTACCTTAGTCCCCGAGAAATGCTGTTTCGATTGGCTGTATCCGTGTGTATGGTTGAATGACAATTAACCTTGAAGGCAATTTCTCTAAAACTATTAGCCATGGCTCATTTGGGATCCCTCTTGCCCAAGTCAGAAATTCCTGCATTAAAGCTCCATTCTTATACGAGACAAAAGAATAGATACTATGCAGGGGAAATTAAACTACCTGCTTTCTCAAATGACACAAGAAATCCTATGGTACCTGAGCAGAACAATAGGGACAGTTATCAATGATTCAGCAACTTCCTATTCCCCTTGCATCAATCACTATTACTCCTTTTCAACCATCCATGCCTCCTTAATTATATTCACAACACCACAAAAAATCCTGCAAAAATGCAACTCTTATTTCTCTCAGGACAATGTAGAACCCTATCACTTTCACAGCCAGCCCTTTAATGATTGCCTACATCTGGTCACCCATACATGTTCGATTTAAACAATGACCACACTTCAATTTTCTGTTTCTGTACAAATACAACTCTACTGCTAACAGTTGTGACGTACACAATAGATGATCACCTATTCTCTTCCAGCTTGCCTCCTTCTCTTCCCACAACCCTTTTATTCTGGTGACTTCCCTTTCTTTCTCAGTCCTGAAGAAGGGTCTTGGCCCAAAATGTTGAAATGTTCCCAAAGATGCTGCCTGACCTGCTGAGTTCCTCCAGCTTTTTGGTGTGTATTGCAATACAAAATATACTTTAAGTTTAAAAACATGTCTGAAGTGTAACTGTAAGTTATCTTCTAGATCTAAATAAATGCATTTATATTACAGCATTTAAAATTAAAAGAACAGCAAATGTCACAATTCAGTAGATCCTTCAAAATGGTGGGCAGTTTTTGTTTTTTGATGGCAAGTTTTGATGGCAAATTCCTCTTGTGCCCTTGCTGAATCCAACTGTTTAAATTTTTTAATTAGACTGTTTAGTTGATTTTTTTTGCAGTTAACCAATTATCTGCTTATATTTTGTATATTTATTAACTGCTTACTATGCTTCCTTGTGGCTATATGTATCTGCAAGTTTAATGTGTCTCTAGAGGTTATACAAAGTATAATTCTGAACAGCTTCTCTGTTCTGCATTGTTTGAACAATGACTTTCTCATTAGTTAACTCTCATCTATAAATCTGAGTGGAATTTTTCCTGGTCTATGGATATCAAATAGCTAAACAGAAAGCAGCACATCTTCTTAGGCCTTCGTTCCTGTCTCTCTCTTTGCTTGGTAGACCTCTATCACTGTCTATTCAACTTTCCTTTGTTCCTTCAACTCTCAGTAAAATGGTCGTGAAGCAACAAATGTTGTGCCTCTTTCCTGACTGCTGAAAGAACTTTCAAATACATCAGAATCCAACGCCTCCTTAATCTCATTAATTACTATCCCAAAACCACAAAATTTAAGAATTTCCCTTAGTTAATATATTACTTTTCAAAGATGAACTAAGCTTTTGGTACATTCTTCTTTATAAAAATAGTCACTTACAAGCCTTGAAGTTTCTGAATGCTCTACCACAGCCCAAACTTTAAATAAAAGTCCTGTACACCTATTTTTCTTTCCTTTATTTAAACCAACTACAGTTAACCTTTCTAGATTCAAAAAGGAAGAAAATAACCCAAAGTGAATTCAGTCTGATACACAGTTCAGGATCACAAAAAAACACTAGAAGCCATGAAGTTTCCAAAGCAGGAGATCATCAGTCAAGGTTGGCAAACAATATCATTATCAGGGTTGAGTAACGAAGTTGCCCAGGATGATTAGGTGTGGTACTGAATCCGGCAACTGTCTCAATCACAGGTAGCCACACAGATTCAAGAATGTATTAGATCAAGATTGTTTAATGTCTTTTCCTGTAACACATATTATAGCTTACATACAGAGATTGATTGTATAAAGTGACACAAGGCACATGATTTCTGTAAAGAAGGTGAATGACAGGAAATTAGGAAGTAGTGGTGGTGGGGAGTGTGGAGAGGTGAGTTAGCGGGTGGAGGTGTTGATCAGCACTGCTTGGGGAAAGTAACTGTTTTTGAGTCAGGTGTGGATGCTACAAAGCCTCCTCCCAGAGCAGGGTGTGTGGGTTCCTTCATGTTGTTACCATGCCCAAAGTGTGTGAGAATCAGTACAAGGATGGAACCCAGTGAACTGCTTCATTGTGTCCAGCCAAAGAGAATGGGATTGAAAGGGAAATGCCCAGTTAACCAGGTAATGTCCATGCTAGACGAGGGTATGGCCAAGTGTAGAGAACAATGAAACCATACTCATGCCCAAATCACACACTGAGCCCCCAACTCTGGTCCAGTTCACCCACTAAAAACCCCTCCTGGTGTCCAGGTCACCCACTGAAACCTGCTCCTCATGTCCAGTTCATCCACTGAAACCCCCTCCTCGTGTCCAGGTCACCCAGTGAAACCCCCTCCTCATGTCCAGGTCATCCAGTGAAACCCCCTCCTCGTATCCAGGTCACCCAGTGAAACCCCCTCCTCATGTCCAGGTCACCCAGTGAAACCCCCTCCTACGTATGTAAGTACTCAGTGAACACCTTCCTCATTTCCAGGCGGTATGGGTACGGTTGGGAGCAAATGTGAAATACTGGCTGGTTGTGAGGACCAGCCTCTGAACCCCCCACGGTTGGCTGGGAGTGAGTGGGAGAAGGGGAAGGGGCAAGGCCAGTTGGGGGACTGGGGAATGGGCAGCAGGAGTATGGGGTTGGTTGGTGAGAAGTGGGAGGGGCAGATGGGGGCCAGGTTTGGGGAGGAAGTGGGAGAGGAGGAGTAAAGGGGGTAGAGATCTTGGTTGAGTTGGGAATGCGGGGAATGGAAGGAATTGGGAGAGGGATGGAATGTAATGCAGGAAGAGGGAGGTGAGGGGGACTGGTTGGGGTGCAGGAGGAGGACGGGTCAGGGTGTGGGGGGGGAGTTGAGGGGGACGGTTCGGGGTGCGGGAGGGGGGAGTTGAGGGGGACGGTTCGGGGTGCGGGAGGGGGGAGTTGAGGGGGACGGTTCGGGGTGCGGGAGGGGGGAGTTGAGGGGGACGGTTCGGGGTGAGGGGAGGGGGGAGGTGAGGGAGACCGGTCAGGGTGAGTTGAGGGGGACGGGAAGGAGGAGGTGAGGGAGACCAATCGGGGTGCAGAAGGGTGAGGTAAGTGGTGCGGGAGGGGGGAAGTGAGGGGGTGCAGGAGGGGTGAGGGGAGGGGGATGGGAGGGGTGAGGGGGATGGGAGGGGTGAGGGGGATGGGAGGGGTGAGGGGGATGGGAGGGGTGAGATGAGGGGGACAGGAGGTGGGAGGTAAGGGTGACCGGTCGGGGTAGGTGAGGGGGTGTGGGAGGGGGGAGGTGAGGGGGTGCTGGAGGGGGGAGGTGAGGGGGTGCGGGAGGGGGGAAGTGAGGGGGTGCGGGAGGGGGGAGGTGAGGGGGGAGGTGAGGGGTGCGGGAGGGGGGAGTGAGGGGGACGGGAGGGGGGAGGTGAGGGGGACGGGAGGGGGGAGGTGAGGGGGACGGGAGGGGGGAGGTGAGGGGGACGGGAGGGGGGAGTGAGGGGGACGGGAGGGGGGAGGTGAGGGGGACGGGAGGGGGGAGGTGAGGGGGACGGGAGGGGGGAGGTGAGGGGGACGGGAGGGGGGAGGTGAGGGGGACGGGAGGGGGGAGTGAGGGGTGCGGGAGGGGGGAGGTGAGGGGGACGGGAGGGGGGAGGTGAGGGGGACGGGAGGGGGTAGGTGAGGGGGACGGGAGGGGGGAGGTGAGGGGGACGGGAGGGGGGAGGTGAGGGGGACGGGAGGGGGGAGGTGAGGGGGACGGGAGGGGGGAGGTGAGGGAGACGGGAGGGGGGAGTGAGGGGTGCGGGGGACGGGAGGGGGGAGTGAGGGGGACGGGAGGGGGGAGTGAGGGGTGCGGGAGGGGGGAGGTGAGGGGTGCGGGAGGGGGGAGGTGAGGGGGACGGGAGGGGGGAGGTGAGGGGGACGGGAGGGGGGAGTGAGGGGTGCGGGGGACGGGAGGGGGGAGTGAGGGGGACGGGAGGGGGGAGTGAGGGGTGCGGGAGGGGGGAGGTGAGGGGGACGGGAGGGGGGAGGTGAGGGGGACGGGAGGGGGGAGTGAGGGGTGCGGGGGACGGGAGGGGGGAGTGAGGGGGACGGGAGGGGGGAGTGAGGGGTGCGGGAGGGGGGAGGTGAGGGGGACGGGAGGGGGGAGTGAGGGGTGCGGGAGGGGGGAGGTGAGGGGGACGGGAGGGGGGAGTGAGGGGGACGGGAGGGGGGAGGTGAGGGGAACGGGAGGGGGGAGGTGAGGGGGACGGGAGGGGGGAGTGAGGGGTGCGGGAGGGGGGAGTGAGGGGTGCGGGAGGGGGGAGGTGAGGGGGACGGGAGGGGGGAGTGAGGGGTGCGGGAGGGGGGAGGTGAGGGGGACGGGAGGGGGGAGTGAACACCTTTCACATCCGGGCCGGCGCTGGCGAATCTGTCAGCCCTCCCCATGTCGAGCCCTTGCATCAAACACTCACTAATGCGAGCTCTGCCAGAAATTGCCCGCCATCTCCTCAGCCACTGCCGACTCCGGCTTCTTCCCTCCCTTCCTCTGCAACTTGTAAATGTTTCCGCCGCGGAACCCGAGGTCACGCCGAAACGGCCCGTGTACAAACATTCCGGGCGGTCTGCAGAGCCTCTCCCCAAAGTGAGGGGGGGGGGAGCAATTTTCCCCTCAGGTTAATTCCCAAATCGAAGGGTACAATAGCACGTTTGGGATGCGCTCCCTTTGTTTGATAGTGCCCTTTAATCTAAACTCAGCCCTCTTCCGGTAAAGTAACGTTCAAATGTCCACCCCATCAAAATGCAATCCTAGATTCCCTGAAAAGACGAGAATCCAAGTACATTAAAGTTCAAAGTGCATTTATTATCACAACGTGGACACCTTATACAGCCTTGACATTCATCTTGTTGCAGGCAGCCACAAAACAAAGAAACACAATGGAATGAAGTTCAAACTCAAGTTTATTGTCATTCAACTGTACATATGTATACCTCCAAATGAGACAATGTTCCTCCAAATCAAGATGCACAAGACAGAACAAATAACACGCACAAGATACTGGAGGAACTCAACAGGTCAGGTAACATCTATGGAAATGAATAAACAGTCAAAGTTTTGGGCCAAGACCCTTCATCGGAGCTGGAAAAGGAAGGGGGAAGACACCAGAATAAAAAGGTGGGGTGGGGGAGGAGAAGGAGGATAGGTGAAGCCAGCTGGGTTGGAAAGGTAATGACCTGGAGAAGGAGGAATCTGATAGGAGAGGAGAGTGGACCACAGGGGAAGACAAAGGAGGACGGGCACTGGAGGAGGTGACAGGCAGCTGAGAAAAGGTAAGAGGCCCAGAGTGGAGAATAGAGGAAGAGGGGAGGGGGAAGGATTTGTTTTTACTGGAAGAATGGATCAATATTCATGCCATCAGGTTGGAGACTACTCAGATAGAAAATAAGGTGTTGTTCCTCCACCCTGCCCCTCATTGTGGTGCAAGAGGAGGCCATGGACCAACATGTCAGAATGGGAATCGCAATTAAAATGTTTGGCCAACAGCAAGTTCCACTTTCGGCGGATGGATTAGTGGTGCTCAATGAAGCGGACCCTCAACTTACGACGGGTCTCACCAATGTAGAGGAAGCCACGCCAGGAGCCCTGCACACAATAGACAACACCAGCATTGCTGTGTCTGTGCAACTACGTATCAAATAAATAAAAGCACAAGCTCAGAGGAGAAGTTAATTGGTATATTCACTTCAACAGGTTCAATTTCATGTCAGAGAAATGTATACAATATACATCCTGAAATGCTGCAGAAAGAGCAATAAATCAATGCACATGGGTAAGTTATCAGTCAATACTTAGCGCTAAGGGGGGGGGGGTCATTGCACTAAAAGAAATAGATCCATACATTACATTCCCTCCCCCTTTAGATTAATGCAACATAAAACTGTATATGTACCAAACATTCAATTTCCCTTTCACAACCCCATATTCCAAATAAATATGTTTTCACAATAACAGTCCATAACTAACCGCACAGTTCTAAAGATTCAGACTTTACGTGGTGCTTTGTTTTTTTTTCAGGGCAGCACCTCTGAACCTGTGGAGTGGTATCAGGTTTGGCAGGTGTCTTGTCTAAGACAATGTTCTCTGTTTCTGGTGTCATGTTGCTGTCCGTGACATCATCACAGAGAGGTAGGTCTGGTGGCTGTAAAGTGTCCACCTTGTTGGGTGCGATCGACTCAGGTGTGTTCTTCGGTTGAGCATCCAGTATCTGGTCCACATGACGTCTCCAAGTCTGATCTCCAACATCCACTGTGTACGTTAGTGGTCCAGTTCTTCTGGCTACCCTACTGCGTGTCCACTTGTCTTTTCAGTAATCACTCGCTAGGACTTCGTGTTCAACCTCGAAGATCCTTGCTGATTTACTTGGCAACTGGCTGAACTGTTTATTCTGCACTTCCCTATGTAGGTCTGGTTTCAGGAGGTCTATGCGAGATCTCAGATTCCTGCTCATGAACAGCACTGTAAGTGTTTGATTTGTCGTAGGATGAACAAAGTTCGAACACTCAAAAAGGAAGTTGTCCACCTTGCACTGCAGAGACATGTCCTCCTTGTTCATCGCTTTAATGGAGTTCTTGAAGGTTTGGATAAACCTTTCAGCTAACTCATTTGTTGATGGGTGGGTGAGGAGCTGACTGGAAATGTCTGATGCCATTTTTCTTCATGAACAGTCTGAATTTTTCTGACGTGTATTGTGCTCCATTGTCACTCACAATTTGTTCAGGTAAACCATTTCTGGCAAAGATAGTCCTCAGGGCAGAGACAGCCGTTGCTGAGGTGGTTGACCTCATTGGTATGACTCCTGAAGACTCCAAATGAACATCCGCACCAATCAGAAACAAGAAGTCCAGCAAAGTCAATATGGACTCTTCACATGGTGAAGACTGCCACTCCCACAGGTGTAACACTGCTTGTGGGGCTACATTTCCAACTTAATAGCATCCTGAATAGTTGTTGGCCAAGTCTTCAATCCGTCTATCTAATACTGATCACCACACATAGCCCCCAACAAGTCTCTTCACCTTGACTGTACCCAGGTGTCCTTCGTGCAGGTTCTCTGACACTCTGGTGTGGTTCAGAAGAAATCAAAGCACAAGATCCACACATCAGCGGGTCTTGGACATACGGACAATTGGTCTCATCTCACTAAGAGCTCTGGAAACATAGGATCGTCATGAGCTGGCCATCCTAGCACAGTGATGTCATAGACCTTTGACAATTCTTTGTTTCTCTTTGTATTTCTGAATTTGTTACCGGCAACTGGTCCACCAATGTACTGTGGAACACATCTGCTGGGTCATGGTATGAAGACTTTCCTTCTTCAGTTGCCAGTAGTGGAAGGTATGACAAGCCATCGGTGTTGCTGTGTTGTTTGGTATCCTTGAACTCTATGTCATAAGAGTAGGCTCCTAGGAAAACTGCTCAACATTGCAATCAGCAAGTGGGATCTCCTTCCTGGGATTGAAAATAGACACAAGGGGCTGGTGGTCTCTCATTAGTGTAAACTTTTGTCCATAGAGGTAGTGGTGAAACTTCTTTATTCCCCGTACTAGACTAAGAGCCTCTCAGTCGATCTGTGGGTAGTTGCATTCTGTGCTCATTGGTGATCTTGAAGCAAACACAATCGGGCATTCAGATCCATCTTTCATAGTGAGTGACAAAACAGCTCCAATGCCAAAAGGGGACACATCGCACACCAGTCTGATGGGCAGCGATGGGTCATAATGGGTGAGCAGTTCATTGGATATTATTAGTCTCTTTGTTTCCTTGAATGCTCTTTCACATCCTTCTGACCATTCCCACTTTGCTCCTGTCTGTAATAGTGTGTTCAATGGGTGCAGCACTGTAGCAATGTTTGGGAGAAACTGGTGGTAGTAGTTTACAAGGCCCAAGTCTGACCTGAGTTGTGACACAGTTCTTAGTTTGTGTATCTGTAGCACTGCTCCAATCTTCTCGTGTGACTTACGTAACCCATGCTTGTCAAGGACACGTCCACGATATAAGATTTCATTTTTGAAAAGCTCACGTTTCTCTCTCTTTGCGTGCAGACCATACACACTCAGCCTGGTCAGCACTGTACCAAGGTTCTGCTGGTGCTCTTCATCATTCTTGACTGTCTCAATGATGTCACCAAGGTAACATTGTGTTCCTGGGATAGCTTGGTGCCGTTGGTTTATTGCTCTTTGCCAAATTGCTGGAGCTGACACAGCACCAAAGATGAGACGATTATACTGGTACATCCCTCATGAGTGTTGATTGTGAGGAACTTCTTGCTTAACTCCTCAATCTCCACTTGCAGATAGGCTTGTGACAAGTCAATCTTTGAAAACCTCTCCTTACCTGTCAAAGATGCAAAAATGTCTTCTACTCATGGCAGGGGATACTGCACAGTAAACAGCACAGGGCTGATGCTCACTTTGAAATCCCTACGTATGTGAATGGCTTTGGCCTTCCCTTTCTCGATCACCGGGACAACGGGTGTGTCCCAATTACTCCAGTCAACCTTGGAGAGAATGCCAGATGCCTACAAGCTCTGAAGTTCAGCATCCACTTTAGGATGTAGTGCTTACGACACTTCATGGAATCTTGGTGTTACTGCTTCATCCAGTTCAATTCTGGCCTTCATGCCTTTGAGTTTACCAATCCCCTTCTCATTAGCATTAAGCATTTGTGGCAGTCCCTGGTGAGTGCTACCATTTGGGCTGCAGCTACCTTTCGGTGACACATTGAGAACTTTGCGTGCCAGTCTAGTTGGATTTTTCTCAACCATTCATGTCTAAAAAGTGCTGCCTCTTCACTTTCCAACACATAAAGCTCTAACTGCTGTGTTGGCCTCCTTTCAGTTTGCCTTTGGGAGACACTTTTTTGCCTGTATAGGTCTTCAGCATCACCGAGATCTTTTCTAATGGTAGCTTAGAAAGCAGTGTGTTGTAGTTAGCCTCTGAAATTATAGATGAAGCTGACCCTGTATCCAGCTCCATTTTCAGTTTTGCACCAGACACATCTGCTGTAATCCATACGATTTTGCAATCTGCTTCAGTAATGCTATACATTTCCAGGCATAACAGCTCACCTTTGTCAGACTCTGTGTTGTCTGATTCAGTTTCACATTCAGTCACTTCAAGCATCTGTTTTGTTTGGTGTTTGAAACTTTGTCAGACTTGCACATTCTCTCTATGTGGTCTTGTATGTGACACTTTCTGCAACTTTTTCTTTGAATCAACAGTCATTTGCATCATGGGAGGATTTGCCACATTGATAAAATTTTTGGCTTTTTGCACCATTCAGAGACATTTTGTGCATTTCACATTAGAAACTCTTATTCTTTAGTTCTGCTGTATTCTTTGCTGTATTCTCTAATGATATTGTAATGGTCAATGCCCATTCTAAAGTTAGGCCTCTTTCTGACAGTAGCCTCTTTTGAGTGCTTTAACTATGCATGCCACATACAAGCCTGTCCCTTAATGCATCAGAAAGTCCATCTCTAAAGTCACAGTACTGGGAAAGTTTGCGCAGTTCTGCGATATATTCAGAAATGTTTTCATCCTTTGATTGGTTCCTTTTGTGAAATCTAAATCTCTCAGCTCCTAGTAGTGGGCTCAAGTGATTTTGAAAAATTGCAACAATTTTGTTGACTGTCTTGCTTGCTGGCTTTTCAAAAGCTACTAGGCTGTGTAAGAGATGGTACGTTCTAGCACCCATTAAGCTAAGAAATGTGGAGATTTTCTTTCCCTCGTTCACATCATTATCATTACAATACAGTTCAACCCTCTTGATATACGACTCCCAGTTCTCATTATCACTATGGAATTCACCAGCTTTCCAGACTAAGGCCATTGTCATGTTATTTTTACTCTATCTTTGCTAGTTGTGCACCTCTCACTGTGCACTGGTACTCATGTGCCTGTTTCTAGCATCTGTGACCGCCTTCTCTGTACCGGTTCACTCTTTCCTCTCACTGTCTCTCTCTCCCTCCGAATTCTGTCATCTCGTGACAGTTGGTGCAGTTGGTTATATTCGCTCATACTCGTCACCAATTTGTTGTGTCTGCTCAACTAAACAAAGGGGCACGCTCGGAGGAGAAGCTAACGTGCATATTCACTTTACAGAGAGAACCACAAATCATTGCACGTGGGTAAGTTATCAGTCAATAATTAGTGCTACGGTGGAGTCATTGCACTAAGAGAAATAGATCCGTACACTACAAGCAGATTCTCAGGTGAAGTGTTGCCTCATCTGGAAGGACTGTTTGGTGCCCTGAATGAAGGAGGTGAGGGGGGAGGTATATAGGCAGGTGTAGCACTTGGGCCATTAGCAGAGTTAAGTATCAGGAGGGACAAGCGAATCGCGGAGGGAGCGATCCCTGCAGAAAGTGGGGGAGGGGTGGGGTGGGCGGCAAGGAAATGTTTGACGGTAGGATCCCTTTGGAGTTGGCTGAGGTTGCGGTGGATGATGTGCTGGATGTGGAAACTGGTGGGGTGGTAGGTAAGGACAAAAGGAGCTCTATCACTGTTGAGGCAATGGGAAGATGGGGCGAGTGTGATTGTTTGGGAAACGGAGGAGATGCGGCTGAGGGCAGCATCAATGGTGGAGGGAAGGACCTCCTACAGTTTGAAGGAGGAAGGCATCTCTGATGTCCTGGAGAGGAAAGCCTCCTCCTGGGAACAGATGCGGCGGAGGCAAAGGAACTGAGGAAAGGGAACAGCATTTTTACAGGAGATAGGGTGGGAAGAGGGATAGTCAAGATAACTGTGGGATCTGGTTGGTTTATAAAAGGTACTGGTTGACAGAGATGGAGACAGTTAGTTTGAGAAAGGGGAGGGAGGTGTCAGAGATGGACCAAGTGAATTTGAAGGCTGGGTGGAAGTTAGAGGCAAAGTTGATGAAATTGAGGAGCTCAGCATGGGTGCAAGAAGCAGCACCAATGTAGTCATCAATGTGGCGGAGGAAGAGTTCTTTCTTTCTCAATCATTTTTATTGAGTTTCGAGTAGATAAACATAGCAATGATAGTGATACGAAGAAATGGGGATTACATTAATAACGGTTAACGTGTACAGAATCAGGCTCCGAGTAACGTGTGTAATCTAAGCCTCCCAATCTCTTAGTAACTAAACATGAAAAAGATTTAAAAAAAATTTATGAGAAAAAAAAGTCCCTCAAAACTAAAAAAATAACAAAATAAAAACAAAACAAAACAAAACAAAAGCTGGGCTGCCATGTTTCATCAGTTAAAATCATTACTTGTCACTAACTCCACTCCTCTATACACAAACAAAAGGTTATTGAGAAGGATTCGGAAAAGGTCAGTTTACATCATATGAAAATATTGAATAAATGGCCTCCAGGTGGAGGAAGAGTTGAGGAGCATTACTGGTGGAGGCTTGGAACATGGCCTGTTCTACGCAGCCAAGAAAGATGCAGGCATACCTGGGGCCCACGTGGGTGCCCGTGGTTATTGCTTGAGTTTGGAGAAAGTGGGAGGACCTGAAGAAAAAAATTGCTGAGGGTGAGGACCAGTTCTGCCAGAGGGAGGAGGATGTCAGTGGAGGGAAATTGTTTGGGTCCTTTGTCAAGAAAGAAGCGGAGAGCTTTGAGGCCTTCCTGATGGGGAATGGAAGTTTAGAGGGCCAGTTACTGAGGAGATCGAGAGCATGAGAAGTGTCGTGGATGTAGGTGGGAAGGGACTGAACGGAGGGGGACAGAATGGAATCGAGGTATGACAACGTAGTTCAGTGAGGCAGGAGCAGGCGGAGACAATAGGCTTACCCGGACAGTCTGGTTTGTGGACCTTGGGCTGAGACCCTTTATCAGGACTGTTGAAGGGTCTCGGCCCAAAACTTTGACTGTTTGCTCTTTTCCGTAGATGCTGCCTGGCTTGCTGAGTTGCTCCAGCATTTTGTGTTTGTGGCCAGAAAATGAACTAAGAAAGGTACTGGAGCATGCCTCAACTGCTTCCATGCTGTACACCATGAACCATTGTCCAACAGAGGCCAAGCAGGTTCTGGGGCCGATCTCTGTGCCTCAGATTGGGAAGCATGTACTGAGGAAGGATCATGCTGCATTGAGGAAGTGTGAAACTGACAAAAGCTGTGGTCTTTGTAGGCAACATATCTAAGTAAGCTTCTGATGTGTTATTCAGGCAGTTACTTGCAAAATGTGTCTTGGTTTTAAGCTGAAAGAGAGTTCAAGGAACTTCAGGAAAGTTGCAAGTGTTCGGCTTTTGTGAGTATAAAGAACCAGAATCTACTCTGTGTGCATTAAGGTAATTGCATGAGCTTCAAGTGGGAGACAAAAAGCTGCTTGTAAAAGTAGATGCAAAAACCAAAGGCCAGCTGGATGAATGGAAGGTCATTAGGAAAGGAGTCAATGGAGATCTGAAAACAGAATTTGTCAGGTGATGCTGTGGGTGAGGAAACCAAGAGGAGAGATCAGATAAAGGAAGCAATAGAAGGATTAATAAGAGAATTCTCGAGTGAACTAAATGCACCTTCCTGAGATCAAGGTGCACAAACTAGAAGAAAGAAGAAGGAAGGTGTCCAGAGCTGTCAGAACCACCTCCTGAGGTCTCAGAGTCAACTCCTACAACCACCACGGAGGAGGCCCCACGACCTGAGATTGTTTCACAGCCGCAAGCCTCACCAGGCAAGCAGAAGGATTCCCCTTGTCAGGAAAAAAAGGTATCCCACAAGTGTAAGAAATCCTCCACAGTGATTAAATCTGTAGGCCTGAATGGGACAATTTAAAAATTTCATATACTGCGAATGTCTATACAACTACTGTCTATATAGTATTTGTATTACATAGTATACTGTGTAGATAGTTGAAGTGCTTTCTATATTGAGTTGGAGTATATAACTAAGCAGGGAGGAGTGTTGTGTACTTAATATTTCAATAATATTTGAGTCACCTTGTAAATATGTTGATTAAGCATTCTTGTTCTTTTAATTAATTTATTATGAAGTATATTTAAAAATCTGTTAATTGCATACGTCAGCAAGCTCATGGGCGCCTCGCTTAAAGTAAACTCAAAGTTAGACCTGCGTTTTGGACTCCTGTGTCTTCATTTGAATTAGTTTAATGTTTTGAAGTTACAAACTGTAATGTGGCCTCTTCAGGAAAGACATCTCAATCTACTACAGTTCTGCATAATTTCTGCCCCTAGTCTTTCTCCAGGGAACCTCAGCACAGAGGTTGATTTTCTTTAGTTGGTTCTGAGGCAGCAGGACAGGCCTCTGTGGGAGGTGACAGGTTCTTCCTCAGATGTCAAAGGTCAAAGTCAAGTCCCATGATCAGCGGCTCCTGGGGTCAACACCCAACTGGGGTCGGTGAGATCTGGAAGTTGAAGTCCAGGGATTGGTGAGTCTTGAGGTCAAAGCCTGAAGGTCGAAGACCAAATTTGGCGAGTCGATAGGTTGAGGCACAAAGGTCCAAGTCCCTGGGTTAGTGTGTTCGGAGGCCTGATGTTTCAGAGTCTGCAAATCTTGGTGAAGAATGGGGGGCTGGAGGCCAGGTGTCACTGTAAGTCTCAGAATCCAGGGCCAAGGACTGTTGGTGCGAGTGTGAACAACAGTTTAGCATTTGTTGTTTTGTTGTTGAAGTTGTTGCTTGTGTTCTGCTGAACTCTATGGACATGTCTTGTTGATGCTGGAATGTGCGGTGACACGTGGGCTGCCCCCAGCACATCCCTGGGTGTGTTGGTTGCTAATTCAAATGACACATTTCTGTGTATGTTTCAACGTGACAAATAAATGAATCTGGATCTGAACCAGATGTGGCAGGGGTTGAGTGATAGGGTAGTTTATCAGGTATTCTAACTCTCTGCAGCTTATACAGGGCAACTCTGCACTCCTAGTGCACCGGCTCAGTGATTTCACCATCATCACCCCAATTGGCTCTTCTCTACTTTGAGTATTCGTGAGATTTTGACATAATTCTTTCAAAGCCTATTTTACCCAGTCTCTACCACCATCCCTGACAGTGTATTCCATTCACCCACTACTCTCTGTGTAAACAAACTCACCTCTGACATCCCCCATACTTTCCTCCAATCACCTTAAAAGTATGCCTCCATGTAGTGTCCGCTTCCACCCTGGGAAAAAAGTTTCTGTCTTGTCCACTCAATCTATGCCTTTTATCATCATATACACCTTTATCAAATCACCTTTCATCCTCCACTCCAAAGAGAAAAGCTGTAGCTTGCTCAATTTTTCCTCATAAGACATGCTCCCTAATCCAGACAACATCCTGGTGAATCTCCTCGTCTGTATCACCCACAGTTGTTGCCTGATTTGATCCACAGTTCCAGCATCCAGCATTTTTCTACGTCCAAGATGTGCATTTTGTTTTTTTTCGTAACATGTAAAAAGACTTTGCCAGTTTCAATGAGACTCATTGAGCAGTAAATGTAGTCACCTTTTGGTAAACTTGTGAATATACACTCAGTGGCCACTTCATTAGGTAGACCTGCACACCTGCTCGTTAATGCAAATATCTAACCAGCCAATCATGTGGCAGCAACTCACTGCATAAAAGCACGCAGACCTGGTCAAGAGGTTCATTTGTTGTTCAAACCACATCAGAATGGGGAAGAAACATGATCTAAGTGACTTTGACTGTGGAATGACAGTTGGTGCCAGATGGGGTGGTTTGCGTATTTCAGAAACTGCTGATCTCCTGAGATTTTCACTCACAACAGTGTTTAGAGTTTATAGAGAATGATGGGAAAACAAACAAAAAATATCCGGTGAGCAACAGTTCTGTGGGTGAAAATGCCTTGTTAATGTGAGAGCTCAGAGGAAAATGGCCAGGCTGATTCAAGCTAAAAGGAAGGCAACAGTAACTTGAACAGCCACGTGTCACAGCATCTCTGAACGTACAACACGTTGAAATTTTGAAGGGTATGGGCTACAGCAACAGACCAAAAGACATAGGAGAAGCAGAATCAGGCCATTCGTCCCACTGAGCCTGCTCCAGGAGGCACTAACATACACTCAGTGGACACTTCAGTAGGTACCTCCTGTACCCAATAAAATGGCCACTGCACCTAATGAATGTTGCTTAACACTACTTCAATAATAAGCCAAAATCAGAAGTTAAAATTTGATACCTTTTTGCACGCTACTGATACAAATTCTGATTCTTTTCCTCTTGAGCTCCCTATATGCGTAAAAAGGAACTCATCGAGTGATTAAAACGCACGGAGGATTCTTACAAGGAACTCTGCCTCGCGAAAGCAATCTCATTATCAAGGACGCCCCCCATCCAGGCTATGCTGCTGCCTCCGGAAAGGAGGTACAGGAGCCTCAAGCCCCACACTACCGGGCTGAGGGATAGTTATTACCCTACAGCCGTCAGACTGCTAAGCCAGCGTGAATAACTTACCTCAACTCAGAGATGATTCCGCAACCCACGGACTCAGTATTTATTACTTTGTGTTTACTCGTGGTCTTACTTTATACATTGGTTGCTTGCCGGTCTTTGCGCGTAGCTTTCCCACCGATTCTGTTGCATCGCTTTGTTCTACCGCGAATGCCCGCAAGAAAACGTACCTTTCAGGGTGACATATACCTACTTCGATAATAAATTTATTGTGTACTTGTACTTTGGATATTCGGCGAGGGATTAGGTCACGTTCTGCTCACTGCGCTGATATTCACATCTCATGAAAGTAAGAATAATCAGTTTGCCCTCCCGTACGTTTTGTGGAGGTAGATTGGAAATTAGCCTCAGCCGTATTATAACTAGTAAAATCTTCTACACTAAGTACTTCTAAAGAGAACAAATATTGAAGCGATTCTGGGTGCAGCGGATCAAAGGCATTTGTCAAGTTACTACATTTAACTATGCATCCACTGTTGTTTGTTTATTTAACATCCAAACTCCGTTTTCCGAGCAGTTACGCTTCGATGCGGTGATTACAGCAATGTGGTGGCTAATTGATTGAAAGTATTATTTTAAGATTCTGCTCTACTGCTGTTCTCCTTAAACGTCCGTGACAATTATGGAGGGTGAAAGCCCGCCCAAACTTTGAGAGCCAGTCAACCTTTCCGAACGGTTTCCCCGATCTGCATGGAGAGTATAAAATGCTGCTTCGGGATAAAATGCACGCGATCAGGCCTGACGGAAGGGCCGGTCTACAGGACGAGAAGCAGCCCGGGGGGCAAATCCTCGTACTGCCGCCGCTTTGAGGGCCGTATGGCCAGCAGCGCCTCGTACCGTGGGCGGGTGTCCGGCCCCAGCGCCGCCTCACCACTCGGAGCGGCCGCGCTCCCCCCGTTATAGCCACCCAATGGTAGCCCGAAGGCAGGCGGGCCACTTCGCAACTTCCTGGGGGTTGCACAGTGAGAGGCGGAGGTCTGACTGTTTTCCTCTCAACTGTACTACAAACTGAAAGTTTTGCAAGAGGTGCAAATAGAACTATTTGCTAAATAAAACAAAAAACATCACAATAAGTCAGCTCTTAAAAAATATCAAAATTGTCAGAACATGACAATATATAACATAGGTATATGGACAGGAAAGGAGTGGAGGGTTATGGGCTGAGTGCGGGTAGGTGGGACTAGGTGAGATTAAGAGTTCGGCACGGACTAGGAGGGCCGAGATGGCCTGTTTCCGTGCTGTGATTGTTATATGGTTATATGGTTAATCTTCTGGAATTTTTTTATATATGATTTGATCAGATGAGAACACCCTCAAAACCTTGATCATTCCACATCCTATCTGGAATCTCAATGCTCAAAGTAAATTTATGATCGAAGTACATAAACGTCACCATATGCTACCCCGAGATTCATTTTCTTGCGGGCATTCACAGTGTGGGCAAAGGAACGCCGTAAAATCAATGAGAAATCTCCGTGCAAAAGATGGACAACCAATGTGCAAAAAGGCAACAAGCTATGCAAATACATAAATTGTTATAAAGATAACATTTATAATATAAATGTTAAAAATGCAAAATGTTCCAGGACTAAATAAATAGATAGATAAATAAATATCAAGAACATGAGATGTCATTGAAAGTGAGTCCAGAGATTCTGTGTTAGATGAGTGAAGCTGAGTTTGAACGCAGCTCCTCAAGTTGTCAGTGTTCCATTACCGTATCTGAGTAAAGATTTATCAAATCTATACCAAAGTTATGAGGATAGCTTTTGTGGATGACCCTTGAATTAAGATGGTTTATTGATGACAGAAAAGGATATTTTAAAATATTCCAAATGGTTCTTCTTTCCTCTCCCCTCCCCCCACCTTCTTACTCTGGCATCTGCCCCCTTCGTTTCCCGTCCCCACGAAAGGTCTCGGCCCAAAACGTCGTCTGATTATTTATCTCCATAGACGCTGCCTGGCCTGCTGAGTTCCTCCAGCACTTTGTGTATGTTGCTCTGGATTTCCGGCATCTGCAGAATCTCGTGCTTCCAAATGTCTATAATAGTTTTGAAAAAGGTAACCCGATTTCTGCAGCAAGAGAATGTAGCTGAGCTTCCATAATGTGCTACACTTACTACTGCTGTGGTCTAAAAATGTTACAGCGAAGTTGCACTTTTGTTATAAGCAATAGTAAATAATTTGTTTAATAATGTTGCCTGTAGGATAAGTATTAACTTGACTGGAGAGCACTCCCTTGTTCTTTGAAGTAGTACCAAGGTTATTTAAACTCCATTTGAGAGTATAACCAGCACCATTCTTTAACACATGGAATTTAGAATGCAGAAAAGTACAGCACCGTAATCAAAATCAGAACCAAGTTTAATTTGTTGTTTTCAGCAGTACATTGCAATACATAAAATAAAAAAAGTAAATTGCAGTAAATGTGTGTATGTATATACAAAATAGAAGAAAATGTAGTGAGGCTGGTGTTCTGTACTGGGTGTCAGATGTGGGAGGTTTGGGAGACTCCCAACCTCCCGGACGGTCATATTTGCACCAGGTGTGTCGAGCTGCAGCTCCTTAGGGAACTGGAGATGCAGCTCGATGACCTTCGTCTGGTCAGGGAAAGTGAGGAGGTGATAGAGATGAGCTATGGGCAAGTAGTCACACTGGGGCTTCAAGAGATAGATAAGTGGGTAACAGTCAAGAGAGGGAAGGGCAAGAGTCAGATACTAGAAAGTACCCCTGTGGCTGTCCCCCTTAACAATAAGTACTCCTGCTGGGGGAGGGGGGACCTACTTGGAGGAAGCAACAGTGGCTGCACCTCTGGCACAGAGTCTGGCCCTGTGGCTCACAAGGGTAGGGAAAGGAAGAGGATGGCAGCAGTAATAGGGGACTCTATAGTTAGGAGGTCAGACAGGTGATTCTGCAGATGCAGGAAAGAAATACGGATGGTAGTTTGTCTCCCAGGTGCCAGGGTCTGGGATGTTTCAGATCGCATCCACGATATCCTTAAGTGGGAGGGAGAACAGCCAGAGGTTGTTGTACATATTGGTACCAACGACATAGGTAGGAAAAGGGAGGAGGTCCTGAAAACAGATACAGGGAGTTAGGAAGGAAGTTGAAAAGCAGGACCTCAAAGGTAGTAATCTCGGGATTACTGCCTGTGCCACGCGACAGTGAGAATAGGAATAGGATGAGGTGGAGGATAAATGTGTGGCTGAGGTATTGGAGCAGGGGGTAGGGATTCATATTTCTGTATAATTGGGACCTCTCTTGGGGCAGGCGTGACCTGTACAAAAAGGACGGGTTGCACTTGAATCCCAAGGGGGCCAATATCCTGGCGGGGAGGTTTGCTAAGGCTATTGGGGAGAGTTTAAACTAGAATTGCTGGGGGTGGGAACCAGACTGACGTGACAGAGGAAGGGGCTGTTAGCTCACAAATAGAGAAAGCTTGTAGACAGTGCAAGAGGGAGGATAGGGAGGTGATCGAGAAGGGATGTGCTCAGACCGATGGTTTGAGATGCGTCTATTTTAATGCAAGGAGTATTATGAACAAAGTGGATGAGCTTAGAGCGTGGATCAGTACTTGGAGCTATGATGTTGTGGCCATTACAGAGACTTGGATGACTCAGGGGCAGGAATGGTTACTTAGGATGCCAGACTTTAGATGTTTCAGAAAGGACAGGGAGGGGGCAAAAGACGTTGTGGGGGGGGTGGCACTGCTGATCAGAGATAGTGTCATGGCTGAAGAAAATCAGGAAGTCCTGGAGTACTGAGTGTCTATGGGTGAGAGTTAGGAACAGGAATCAGAATCAGAATCAGACTTTAATCGCCAAGTACCTGTGCACATACAAGGAATTTACTTCCGGCAGATGTTGTCTCTCTGCTCATAACAATAATAATGATAAATATAAATAAAAATATAGATTATATATACAGGTAGTGCAATCCAAGTAATAGTTAGCCAACAGTTAACCGGCAGTTAACTGTTCAGCAAAGTGACCACAGTAGGGAAAAAACTTCTCCAGTCCCTGTTAGTCTTAGTCTGGAGGGATCTGAAGCACCTACCAGACGGAAGCAGTTCAAACAGTCCGTGCGCAGGATGGAAGGAGTCCTTTATGATGTTCCCCGCCCTCTTCTTCAACCTGGAAGAGTACAGGTCCACAATAGAGGGCAGGGAGGCTCCAATGATGCGCTCGGCAGTCCTCACTGTGCGCTGTAGTCTGGTTCTATCCTGCTTGGTGGTGGCTCCAAACCACACAGTGATGGAGGTGCACAGGACAGACTCAATGATTGCAGTGTAGAACTGCAGCAGCAATTCCTGAGGCAGACCATATTTCCTCAAGAGCCGCAGGAAGTACATCCGCTGCTGGGCCTTCTTCAGGATGGAGCTGATGTTCTGCTCCCACTTCAGATCCTGAGAGATGGTGGTTCCCAGGAACCTGAAGTTCTCCACGGTGGACACAGGGCTGCCGAGGACTGTGAGGGGGGACATAACGGAGGGATGTCTCCTGAATTCCACTATCATCTCCTTTGTCGTGAGCGTGTTCAGCTCCAGATTGTTCCGACTACACCAGAGCGCCAGTTGATCCACCTGCTGTCGATATGCAGACTCATCACTGTTCTGGATGAGTCCGATGACGGTGGTGTCGTCTGCAAACTTCAAAAGCTTCACATAGGGGTTGGAGGAGGTGCAGTCATTGGTGTAGAGGGAGAACAGCAGTGGAGAGAGGACACACCCCTGGGGGGGCGTCGGTGTTGGTGATTCGAGTATCCGAGGTGACCTGTCCCATCCTTACCTGCTGACTTCTGTTGGTCAGGAAGCTGTAAATCCAATCGCAGAGGTCAGGTGGCACAGTGAGGTGAGACAATTTGGAGCAGAGGGTATGAGGGACAATAACTCTACTGGGTGTTGTTTATAGACCACCCAATAGTAACAGGGACATGAAAGAGCAGACAGGGACACAGATTCTGGAAAGGTGTAATAATACTAATCCCTTCTGCTTACACAATGTCCATATCCTTAATTTCCTGCTCATTCATGTATCCATCTAAACACCTCTTGAAGAAGTCATCTGAAAGAAGGCCATCTAATAGTACAAGCTGAACAGAACCTTGGCAGGACTGAAACTTTGTGCTTCAGTCTCCATGGTAAAATTTCAGCCAGTAAACTGGCAATCAGGTGAGTGTGCCACCGGGTCACAGCTGAAACCATCTTAAAATTCATGACAAAGCGATTTGGTCCAGCATTTTGTGTGTGTGTGTGTGTGTGTGTGTGTGTGTGTGTGTGTGTGTGTGTGTGTGTGTGTGTGTGTGTGTGTGTGTGTGTGTGTGTGTGTGTGTGTGTGTGTGTGTGTCTCCAGTGTTTACAGAATCTCTTGTGTTTAAAATTCAAATTGAGCTTTTTGGAATTGAAATTGCAATAGTCTTGTTTCACATAAAGAAGAGTCGAATTCTGGAATTTGTTTTCAGATAACTGCACATGCTTAGGAAATTACATCCACAAGTGTTAAATTATTGGTCTTGCTAATAAAGCTTCTCACATCATCTCCCCTCCCCCACCCATCTAGCTTCCACCTCACCTGGGCTCACATATCATCCGCCAGCTTGACTCTTTCCCCTCCCCGACCTTCCTTCCCCCCCCCACTTCCTTTCTAGTACTGATGAAGGGCTTTGGTTCAAAACATTGACTGTTTCCCACTCCCTGTGGATGCTAACTGACCTGCTGAGATCCTCCAACATTTGTGTGCTTTGCTCAAGCCCTTCAGCATCTGCAGAATGCCTTGTGTTTATGAGGACTGACTAGTTTCCTTCTCTTCCTGTGATTGTACTCTGCTTAGAAAGACGGCCATCCATTGGAACAAGAGGCATTACTGTTAGAAAGTTGAATTAAACATTTGAATTTATCAGTGATTGGGTGACATTATAAATCATAAACCATAAGGCTTCGGAGCAGAACTAGGCCACTCAGTCCATCAAGTCTCTCTGCCAGTCCATCCTGCTTGTTCACATAACATACATCGGTCCAAGTTGTCAGTTAATATAGAGGCTTGACCCAAAGGCGGAGCAGTGGAGACAATTCAGCAGTGAGTGGTATCTTTAACAATAGATGACAAAATAACAAGCCAGGAGGAGCAACAAGGCAAGAGAGAACCGAAACTAAGCACAAAGCAACAAAGTAAACGTGAGGCAGGGAGAGTGAAGGTTAAGCTAAATGGATGGAGGCTGGCTGGTTCGATGGGTGAACAAGGACTGTGGATGAGAACTGGGGTTAAATAGGCTGCAGGTGATGAGTCTGGAACAAGCAGCAGGTGAATCCTATTAGCTGAGCAGAGACTGGAGGCATCTTATGCAGGCCTGAAACTAAATAGGTCGAAACATTTTTTTAAAAAATGACAGTAAGTAATTATTCCTAGGGGGAGAGAATCCAGGAGCATGATTTATAAATAGTCAAAGGCAACATCAGATCTGAAGCATTTTTCATTGTTCACTTGCCATTGAATTTTACTGCTCTTACCTTCTGAGACCAGTTAAGAAGGGTCAGATCAGCCTAACTCCAAATGATAGCCAAGATCATTTCATGAAGTCTCCTTAGGTGATGGTATTTTGAAATCAAGAGTTGGTCAGTTACGAAACTGCCATGAGCCGGGCGGCCGCTACAGCTAGCTGGAGAGCGTAGAGCTTCTGGGGTTCTTGAGGACCTGTGTTCACTAATTGTTCTGGTAACTAGAGCTGTTAAGGCCTTGTGCTGTCAGCTTACTCTTGTCAAGTTAATTGTGACTGTCAAGTTAACTGTTTCTGCATTCTATAATAATTTCGTTTAGTACCTCAGCAGAGTCATTGTGTTGGGGAGAATGAACTGTCTTCCGGTGTCGCTCAGGCACTCCTCCATGGCTCTGTTGGGGTTCCTATCTCTAACCTCATGTTTCCCTCTCCTCATGGGGAGTCGGCCTTGGGAGCATCAGAGCTGTCCTGGATATCCCAGCGCTGCCTCGAGCACCAGGTCTGCCTCGTGTTGTTCAGAACTGCCCCGGGAGCACTAGGTCTGCCTCGTGTTGTTCAGCCCTGCCCCGAGAGCTCCCCATCAGTTCCAGGTTTTCCAGCCCTACCCCGAGAGCACCAGGTCTGCCTCGTGTTGTTCAGCCCTGCCCCGAGAGCTCCCCATCAGTTCCAGGTTTTCCAGCCCTACCCCGGGAGCACCAGGTCTGCCTCGTGTTGTTCAGACCTGCCCCGGGAGCACCAGGTCTGCCTCGTGTTGTTCAGACCAGCCCCGGGAGCACCAGGTCTGCCTCGTGTTGTTCAGCCCTGCCCCGGGAGCACCAGGTCTGCCTCGTGTTGTTCAGACCTGCCCCGGGAGCACCAGGTCTGCCTCGTGTTGTTCAGACCTGCCCCGAGAGCTCTCCATCAGTTCCAGGTTTCCCAGCGCTGCCCCGGGAGCACCAGGTCTGCCTCGTGTTGTTCAGAACTGCCCCGGGAGCACCAGGTCTGCTTCGTGTATCTCAGCCCTGCCCCGAGAGCTCCCCATCAGTTCCAGGTTTTCCAGCCCTGCCCCGAGAGCACCAGGTCTGCCTCGTGTTGTTCAGCCCTGCCCCGAGAGCTCCCCATCAGTTCCAGGTTTTCCAGCCCTACCCCGAGAGCACCAGGTCTGCCTCGTGTTGTTCAGCCCTGCCCCGAGAGCTCCCCATCAGTTCCAGGTTTTCCAGCCCTACCCCGAGAGCACCAGGTCTGCCTCGTGTTGTTCAGCCCTGCCCCGAGAGCTCCCCATCAGTTCCAGGTTTTCCAGCCCTACCCCGAGAGCACCAGGTCTGCCTCGTGTTGTTCAGCCCTGCCCCGAGAGCTCCCCATCAGTTCCAGGTTTTCCAGCCCTACCCCGGGAGCACCAGGTCTGCCTCGTGTTGTTCAGACCTGCCCCGGGAGCACCAGGTCTGCCTCGTGTTGTTCAGACCTGCCCCGGGAGCACCAGGTCTGCCTCGTGTTGTTCAGACCTGCCCCGGGAGCACCAGGTCTGCCTCGTGTATCTCAGCACTGCCCCGAGAGCTCCCCATCAGTTCCAGGTTTCCCAGCGCTGCCCCGGGAGCACCAGGTCTGCCTCGTGTTGTTCAGAACTGCCCCGGGAGCACCAGGTCTGCCTCGTGTATCTCAGCCCTGCCCCGAGAGCTCCCCATCAGTTCCAGGTTTTCCAGCCCTGCCCCGAGAGCACCAGGTCTGCCTCGTGTTGTTCAGCCCTGCCCCGAGAGCTCCCCATCAGTTCCAGGTTTTCCAGCCCTACCCCGGGAGCACCAGGTCTGCCTCGTGTTGTTCAGACCTGCCCCGGGAGCACCAGGTCTGCCTCGTGTTGTTCAGACCTGCCCCGGGAGCACCAGGTCTGCCTCGTGTTGTTCAGCCCTGCCCCGAGAGCTCTCCAAGCCGTCAGGTGCCGGCCTTCGTTGGGGAGTTATTGTCATAAGCTTTCAGCTCGCCATAGAGCGTTGAGGTGCTAGGATTCGTGTATTTAATGTTCCTTATCTCAACTAAAGCCGGTAAGCCCACGTGCTTTCGATTGAATCTTGTCAAGTTAATTGTGACTGGCTTGTGCTTCCCGCTGTCTATAATTGTTTTAAAAGTTTAGTGCTTTTGCAAAGCCATTGTGATGGAGAGAATGAATTGTCTCGCAGTGTCGCCCCGCGGAAGGTCTGTTGGTTTTGCTATTTCTAGAATCTTGTTTCCGTCTCTTCTCGGGGATTCTGCCGTTCCCCTGCTCCTGGGTCCAGACCTCCGGGAGCACATCGTGACAGAGACATAGATGTACTTTGTATAGTCATTCCCTCTGTTCATTGCGAGCCCGGCATCTTCTGCCTCTAAACCGAAAAGAAGCGTCTTTCAAATATTAATTCGGAATGATGTAATTTATACATTTAATAACATATCTGTTGTATTAGACAATGGATTGTTTGATTCAGTTTTGCTAAAGTCATTATTTCAAAGTTACGATATCGGGTAATGTTTTAGCATCACGAGACGAGTTGTAGTCGGCTGTGGTAGAAGCCTGTCTAGACGCGTGGACGTGTGTTGTGCGTTCCGTCCGGTGAAGTTTTTTTTTCCTTCCGCCTGATCTCGACACAGGAGTGGAATAACCAGCTGCATTCCCCATGCCCCCACCCCCCACACCAAACTCTACACATCCCCACTCCAACTACTGTTACCCTCTCTGACGCACACACACACCGTCAGATACTCGGAGACGTGAGAATTAAAATATATTTTAAGTTGTGTAATTACATACGTAAAGCTTTCTAATAGAAGAAATATCGGCATTTCTGAGTGATAATAATGAAAATCTAACTTTTAAACCAATGCGTCACAACACGCGCTCGCTCCGCTTATAAGCTAATTATGGCCTTCCTCCCCTCTTGCCTGCACGGCCAAAGAAAAATACAGGTTATTTAAAATTATTGTAATATTGTTTTATATGAATCACAATGTAGAAATGTTAATAGACTGTACCATAACTGGTTAAAATAAACCATCTCGAATCCTCCAATAAGCAATTCGAAGAAGTTTTTGTAAATAAAAGAAAGCACTTTCTGAGACCATGAACCGATCTCAGCTTCGCTGAGGACCACATTGTTGAAATCTGTGCGACTTGTGTCATTGAAGCTTACGCCGATCTTTTTAAAGCCACGCCCCTAAACTGTTGGAAGTCAATACCTAAAACTATAAGGGATGCAGGTTGACTCTTTTAAACACCAACTCCAAACCTACTTATTGTAACCTTGCTTTTAACTAACATCGTTTGGCATTTTAATTTCATGTTTAAACCTTATCCCATTGTAAATCGCTTTGGAATACGTAGATTTAAAAGAAAACTGAAAAATGGTCTTTTTTTAAAAAAAACATTTTTTACATTTATTTATTCCTATTGGATGCAAGTGAAGTATTCCATGCCGGGATTTGCTCATTGCATCTCTCGATCAGCTCATTTCACGACTTTCATTGGGCAATGAAAAACATTGCAATAGATTCCCGAGTCGAATCTACCGGCAAAGATTCGTTGCTCTTTTATTTGGAAGGTGGAGGGAGTTAGTAAGAACACCATACAGGAATATAAAAGTTGATATTATTGTCCCGCTGCGCCGTGCCTCCGTGCATTACTGCTTAATCTCCTAGATCGTACGGTACTTCCTTATTAGTAATACATCTCACCAATAGTTAAAAATCCACCGACACACAGCCCGTTTTTTTTCTCGTAGGGTGCTGGAACTAAGGGTTGTTTTGTAAAAAGGACGTTATAAAAGAAAGCACGAGCAACCTTTCGTATTTGAAAAGACATTGTAAACAGATTGAGGTTGATTCACCACACACAAACTACTGGAGGAACTCAGCAGTTCAGGCAGCATCGATAGAAATAAGTTCAGTGTTAAATAGACTTCCACCATGAAACTACGAACAGAGTAGTACACAAGAACGTAAGAAATAGGAGCAGGTGCAGGTGTCTCCGGCCGGTCGAACCTGTTCCGCCATTCAATAAGATCATGGCTGATCTGGCCACGGACTCATCTCCATCTACCTGCCCTTTCCCCATAACCCTTAATTCCCCTACTGTGCAAAAATCTATTCAAACTGGTCTTAAGTATATTTACTGAGGTAGCCTCCACTGCTTCCCTGGGCAGAGAATTCCACAGATTCCCCACTCTCTGGGAAAAGCAGTTCCTGCTCATCTCCATCCTAATTCTACTCCCCCAAATCCTGAGGCTATGTCCCCTAGTTCTAGTCTCACCTACCAGTGGAAATAACTGTCCTGCCTCTATCTTATCTATCCCTTTCATAATTTTATATGTTTCTATAATATCTCCTCTCATCCTTCTGAGTTCCAGTGAGTACAGTCCCAGGCGACTCAATCTCTCCTCATAGTCTAACCCCCTCATCTCTGGAATCAACCTGGTGAACCTCCTCTGCACCACCTCCAAAGCTGGTATATCCTTCTTCAAGCAAGGAGACCAGAACTGCATGCAGTACTCCAGGCACAGCCTCACCAGTACCCTGTACCATTGCAGCATAACCTCCCCGCTCTTAAATTCAATGCCTCCAGCAATGAAGGCCAACATTCCATTTGCCTTCTTGACAGCCTGCTGTACCTGCAAACCAATCTTTTGTGATTCTTGCACAAGCACTCCGAAGTCCCTCTGCACAGCAGCATATTGCATTTTTTTAACCATTTAAATAATAATCTGCTCTTTCACTTTCTTTCCAAAGTGGATGATGTGGCATTTACCAATATTATACTCCATCTGCCCGACCCTTGCCCACTCAGTTAACCTATCTGTATCTCTCTGCAGACTCTCCATAGCTTCTGCACAACTTGCTTTTCCACTCGATTTAGTATCATCAGCAAACCGAGGTACACTACACTCAGTCCTCTCTTCCGGATCGTTAATGTATATCATGAACAGTTGCGGGCCCAGCACTGACCCCTGTGACACACCACTCACCACTGATTGCCAACCAGAGTAACACCCATGTATCCCAACTCTCTGCTTTCTATCAGTTAACCAATCCGCTATCCATGCTAATACTAATAGTACTTTGATTGGAATTGGTTTATTATTGTTACATGTACCGAGATATTGTGAAAAGCTTGTCTTGCATACAGATCAGATCATTAAACAGTGTATTGAGGAAGTGATGTTAAAACAGTAATAATGCACAATAAACCATTACAGCTACACAGTGCAGTGCAGGCAAGATCATAAAGGGCTAGACTGTATGGGCGAGGGCATCTTACTGTACTGCAGACCATCCAGTGATCTTGCGATAGCAGGGTAGCAGCTGTCCTTGAGCCTGGTGCTTAATAGATCCAAAAATCGCGTTTTAATCTCGTTATGAATTGAAGGGATTTAAATAGATTGATAACCATGGAATTCTGGGAGATGGCAAAAGCGCAAACGGCACGTGTGGAAGAAGTCGATACGAGAAGAAGCGCAGCGGCTAGCATGACGCTGTTACAGCTCGGGGCGTTCCGGAGCTCAGAACTCAACTCCGGCGTCGTCTGCCAGGGGTTTTACATGCTCTCCCCGTGGACCGCATGGGTTTCCTTCAGGCGCTCTGTTTTCCTCCCACAGGCCAAAGCTGCAACGGTTAGTTGATTAACTGGTCGTTGTAAATTGTCTTGTGATTAGGCTAAGGTGGGTTGCTGGGCGGTATGGCTCAGTGGGCGGGGGCCTGTTCCGCGCTGCATCTCCAATTAAAATAGATAGAGTGGACAGCCAGCGCCTCTTCCCCAGGGCACCGCTGCTCAATACAAGAGGACATGGCTTTAAGGTAAGGGGTGGGAAGCTCAAGGGGGATATTAGAGGAAGGTTTTTCACTCAGAGAGTGGTTGGTGCGTGGAATGCACTGCCTGAGACTGTGGTGGAGGCAGATACACTAGCGAAATTTAAGAGACTACTAGACAGGTATATGGAGGAATTTAATGTGAGGGATATATGGGAGGCAGGGTTTAAGGGTCAGCACAACATGGTGGGCCGCAGGGCCTGTACTGTGCTGTACTATTCTATGTTTTGTGTTCTAAAATAAATAATTTACATGTTCTGTCCACGTAGTTATTTTTTCCGCATTCATAACTAACTGAATGGTTCATCAAAAGCATCTGTGAATAATTCCATTATCGCTGCCTCCGATATCACCTAATTCCCCGGTGCCCTACTTGGTGTGCAGGTATGCTCCCATAAAAGAGAGTGCTTATGGAATCAGCGCTAACGTGGGTAACCATAACATTTCATACAGACGGATGCACTGTGGGCAATGAGGTTTTGGGAATCTGGTGCGAATCTGACATCTAACGGGTGAAGGGAGTCCCACCGTGAGCACTGTTTGTTTGTTTAATGTTTAATGTCATTCCCAGTACACGAGTGTAAAGGAGAACGAAATGACTGTTAATCCAGATCTGATGCAGCGCAAAAAAACTCCCAATAAGATAAAGAACACAGTAATAGAAAAAACATAATAAATATAAATACTAAGATGGTTCATATACATAGATGGTATGTCCATAAAGTGACGCTAGGCACAGGAATGTCTGTACACAAAGGTGCTGACAAGAAATGGTAAAGTAGTGGTGGAGCCACCAGTGGCGGAGGTGTTACTGCTTGTGGAAAGTAACTGCTTTTGAATCTGCTGGTCCTGGCGTGGATGTTACCTGGTCTCCTCCCTGACAGGAGTCCAGCGTTTGATAAGGTGCCACATACGAGGCTGCAAAACAGGATGAAATCCTATGGCATTACAGGAAAGACACTGGCATGGATAGCAGACTGGCTGACAGGCAGGAGGCAGCAAGTGGGAATAAAAGGGGTATTTTCTGACTGGCTGCTGGTGTCTAATGGTGTTCCTCAGTGGTCAGTATTGGGACTGCTGCTTTTCACATTGTTTGTCAATGATCTGGACAATGGAATTGATGGCTTTGTGGCAAAGTTTGCGGATGATACGAAGATAGGTGGAGGGGTAGGTAGTGCTGAGGAAGCAATGTGATTGCAGCAGGGCTTAGACAAATTGGAATAACGGGCAAAAAAGTGACAGATGGAATACAGTGTTGGGAAATGTACGACAATGCTTTTTGGTAAAAGGAAAAATTGTGCAGAATATTATCTAAATGGAGAGAAGGTTAACACATCTGAGGTGCAGAGGGGCTTAGGAGTCCTCGTGTAAGACTGCCAGAAGGTTAATTTACAGGTTGAGATGTGCTAAAGAAGGCAAATGTAATGTTGGCATTAATTTCAAGGGGAACAAAATATAAAAGCAAGGAGATAAATCTGAACCTTTATAAGGCACCAGTCAGGCTGCCCGTGGAGTATTGTCAACAGTTTTAGGCTCCATATCTCAGAAAGGATCTGTTATCATTGGACAGAGTCCGAAGAGATTCATGAGGATGATTCCAGGAATGAAGGTGTTAACAAATGAGGAGCGTTTGGCAGCTTTGGGCCTGTACTCTCTGCAATTTAGAAGAATGCGGGGGTATCTCATTGAAACCTACCGAATGTTGTAAGGACTAGATGGAGTGGATGTGGAGAGGATGTTTCCTATGGTGGAGGTATGCAGAACTAGAGGGCAGCGTCAAAATTGAGGGGAAACCCTTTAGAACAGAGGTAAGGAGGAATATTTTTAGCTAGGGAGTAGTAAATATGTGGAATGCTATGCCACAGACCGCAGTGGAGGCCAAGTCCGTGTGTGTACATAAGGTGGAAGTTAATCGTTTTTCTGATCGGTCAGGGCGTCAAAGGACACGGCGAGAAGGCGGGTATATGGGGTTGAGTGGGATCTGGGATCAGCCATGCTAAAATGTGGAGCAGACTCAATGGGCTGAATGGCCTAATTCTGCCTCTATGTCTTATGGTCTTATGAGCAGGTGAGTGAGATCTTTCTTGATGTAACTGTCCCTTTTCTGGCTAGACTGGCTTGGCCACATCCTTATTATTGATGGGACAGATTGTAAATGCTCTGATTCTTCCATCCCTCTCTGTATATTAGGGTTCAAAGTTCAAAGTAAACTTATTATGAAAGCACAGACACTCGGTAGCCACTTTATTAGGCACACTTGTACACCGGCTCGTCAATGCAAATATATAATCAACCGATCATATGACAGTCAACGTTAATGCATAAAAGCATGCAGACATTGTCAAGAGGTTCAGTTGTTCCGACTGAACATCAGAATGGGGGAGAAATGTCGTTGTGACTTTGACGGTGGAATGATTTTTGGTGCAAGACGCAGTGGTTTAAGTATCACAGAAACGGCTGATCTCGTGGGATTTTCACGCACAACTGTCTCTGTTGGATGCATCACGGCTGCGGAAGAAGCTGCAGAATGTTGTAAACTCATCCGGGTCTATCACGGGCACCAGCCTCCCCAGCATCGAGGGCATCTTCAAGGAGCAATGCCTCAAAGAGGTGGCATCCATCATTCAGGACCCTCACCACCGAGAACATGCCTTCGTCTCACGGCTGCCATCAAGAGGAAGGCACATAGTCAACGTTTCAGGAACAAGTTCTTCCCCTTTGCCATCAGATTTCTGAATGGACAGTGAACCCATGAACACTTCCTCTGTATTTCCCTCCCTTTTTGCACTACTTGTTTAAGTTATAGTTTTATTATTATGTATTGCTGCCGGAAAAGAGCAAATTTCACGACATGCGCCGGCCCATTAGATAGATAGATAGATACTTTATTCATCCCCAAGGGGAAATTCAACATTTTTCCAGTGTCCCATACATTAAACCTGACTCAGGTTCTGATCTCTCGAGTTTACAGAGAAAGGTGGGGGAAACAAAAGCAACCAGTTCTGTTGATGAAAACGCCTCATTACCGAGAGAGGTCAGAGGAGAATTGTCGGACTGGTTCAAGCTGACAGGAAGGCGACGGTAGCTGAATAACCACACGTTGCAGTCGTGGTGTGCGGAAGGGTAGCTATGAACGCACAACACATCGAACCTTGCAGTGGATGCGCTACAGCAGGAGACGGACCACGGCCATACACTCAGTGGCCACATTATTGGGTACAGGAGGCTGCTAATAAAGTGGGTGCCGAGCGTATAATGTCATCGTATACTATCCTGATTCATTTTGATGAACTCCGTAGTGATGGACGCCTTTGCCTCTCCATTTCTTTATTTGCCCGAACAGTTCTCCCCAATATTTATTTATTTGGAGATACAGTTCAGAATAGTCCATTTCGGCCCAACGTGTCCCACCGCCCAACAGGACAATTTACAATGACCAATTAACCCAGCAGCAGGTATGTCTTCGGACTATGGGAGGAAACGCAGGCGCTCACCGGGAGAAATGCTAACTCCTGACAGATAGAGCGGGGACTGAATCCGTGTCGCTGGCTCTGTAATAGGCTATGCTACCGCTACGCCAACATTCACCAAATGCTTCGTCTACCCATCCCTCGGTTTCAGAGGTAAACTCTCCATGGGGGAGCGCCGACCGACCGCAAGGGGTTGCGCCAGCTTCCTGTAGGAAGGAGAACCGAACTGCACACGGTACTTCAAATTAGGCCTCACCGACGTCGTATACAACCAGGCAACCCGAGGGGATGTCCGATCGGACGGTGTGGGGAGGGGATGGGTAGTTGGAGAAGTAGGCACCACATAGCGGTGTAGCGGTGTCTCGGATTTCCGAAACATATTTCCCGTTCTTTCACATTGCCTGGCCGTTGTATCCAACGGTGAGGAGACCTGCGCGGGAGAGAAGTGGAAAAGCCGTTTCACTGGCTGAACTCCAGCGGCCTCGGAAGTTCGGGTCCACTGGTACGAGTAGTCGTCACAATTGGACCTGTCTCACCGGGGTAGGGGGCCCCCAAACTACCCTCACCTGGTTAAGCCTGCCTGGCGAAGCGGTGTAACGGGGTGTGGCCACTGGCTCATGCAAACAGCTACTTGGAGCCACAGGTGAGAACTGAGCCTCACACACAAAATGCTGGAGGAACTCAGCAGGCCAGGCAGCGTCCAGGAAAAGCGTACAGTCGATGTTTCGGGCCGAGGCCCTTCCTTAGGACTGTTTTCCACAGATGCTGCCCGGCCTGCTGAGTTCCTCCAGCATTTTGTGTGTGAGGCTCCGATTTGCAGCGTCTGCAGATTTTGTGAGAACTGACTGTCCGGTGGGACCAAAGGTGAGTGAGCTGCCCCAGAATGGACACAACAAACTCCTTTACCAGAGGCGTTACTCCTACCTGGACACCACGTACACATAGAAGTAACAGTTACCAACACTCCCGCCCCCCCCCCCCGCCCCGCTTTTTGGATCGCTAGACAGGGTGTCTCAACCAAAGGAGGGGCAGGGAACTCTTTCCCTCCGCCAGCCTGGAGGCCACCCTTGGCCAAGGTGTAGCACCTGCTTAGCTCACGTAAAACTATAGGAGCAGGGGTGGTGGATGGCCGTATATCACAAGTCCTGGTCTTGCGCCCACTGACGCCAGGCAGACCATCTCTGAAGAGTATTGATAACAGCTGGGGTCACCCGTCTTGTAAAGACACTGGCCAGAAGAAAGCGATGTGGTAAACCACTTTGGCAGAAAAATTTACTAAGGACAATCATGGCCATGAGACCATGATCGCCCACGTCATTCGACTCGGCACCTAGTGATGACGAGACTACCTTAGCGCCATTTTAATTAGTTCATCTTCTTTATTTAGCTGTACGGCGCGGTAACGGGTTCTTCCGCCCCGACCGCCCGCGATGTGACCAACTAGTCGGCGCAGACTTGGTAGACCGTGCGGCCTGATCCGCTGCTGTTCTGTGCTCAGAGTAATTCCTCTTTGGTTCTGCTCGATTCCATTATTCGTTTCAGCATTCTCTTAGCATTATAGACTCCGGCAATCTCCCTGGCACTGATATCAGGTCCGCTGCTCGGTACTTCCATCTTTTTCTCACTTCAGCTTTTCTTCACTAGTGAGGTCGCAATCACTCGGCTCCAGGTCATGGGAACAAGTCTTAAACTTTGGTAGACAGTAACTGGAGCAACCGTTACCCTTAAAGGCATCTCTTTCAAAATTCTGCGAGAGAAATGATTGAATCTATGGAATTTATCAGCTGTCAATCTCAGCAACTTTCCAACACAAACACTACTTTTTGACCGTGTGAGGTGCGAGAGCCTCCGTCGGTCAGAGTTGATCATGGATATTGCATCCTAGCTGTCTAGATACGCAAACCTGGGCAGCTCGACGCGGAGAGCAAGCTGTTGCCCCTGTAGCTCGCTACCCCTCTACACGCATCTGATGAACCCAAAGGTGCGGCGGAGACCGGTACAGTTTGGCTCCAGCAGCGATGCAGGAGTTGTCAGTCAAGATTGAACTCAATCTAGCACTGCCTTAGCGACTCCAGCTCCGGATTTTTCCCTCGAGGTGGACTCCCAAATCTTCCCCTTGAGTGGGTGTAGCCGCCAGGCAGCGGAGTTTTAAGATCAGAGTTTCCCTCTCCTCGATGAGCTGCCAGCCATGGCTGACGAACCCCATCTGCCCGAAGCAACTGGTTTTATTGCGCCGCTAACCCGCCTTTGCCCCTTCTCCTGTCAGTAGGAACGGTTCCGCCGGGTTTAGTTGCGGCGAAGCTCTTTAACTGAATTCCATTTTAGTTTGCGTTCGTTAGCAAAGATTCAGCCTCACGTCGTCAATCGACAGGTGTGAAAGTTCAGCGGCTGCACCCTTGCTACAGATGGACCCGACTGATTTTCCAATGCTGGGAGGTGTCGCCGAATGGAGCTTTTTGTGGTTAGCCCCTGGCTGAGATGGTATATACGCTTGATTTACACAGTGCTTGCGTGTCTTCCCGGAAGAAGGCACCCGATGCCTGCGGGATGGATTGGAAAATCATGCATCTCGCTTTTTGCCTCATAATTAGCTCTCTGTTTACATTTTACATTTCTTATTGTGACATGATGGCATTGTTTATTGTATCCACTGCGGTCTTCTGCTGTAACTTTCAAAATCACGTTTCTTCCCAATCTGCAGTTTGGTCTGAACAACAACTAAACATCTTTACGGTGTCTGCATGCTGCCATATGATTGGCTGATTAAATATCTGCGTTAACTTTATTAGGTATACCTAATAATGTGATCATTGACTGCGTATCAGTGATGATATACGCTGGTCTAGATTCAATGGTCTAAAGAGATCAATGAAATAAAGAGGTAGCAGTCAAAAAGTTCCTTAAGGTTGTTATAACGGGGACAAGCTGCCACTTGGGTGGGGTTCGTCACCGCTGGCTGGCAGCTCATCTAGAAGGAAAACTCTGATCTCAAATTTCCGCTGCCTTGCCGCTCATGGGGAAGGCTTCGGGAGTAAACCCCGAGGGATAAATCCGGAGCTGGAGTTCAACGTGACTGGCAACTCCTGGTGCTAAACTGCGGTTCCTTTGTATTCAGCAGATGTGTGGAAAGGTGGAGCGAGCTACATGGGCAACAGCTTGCTCTCCATGTCGTACTGCCCTGGCATGCGTATCTAGACAGCTAGGTGGCTCCGAACCTAATTCTACTACTATTGATAAAATTCATAAGGATCTTACCGAGTCTTGAGGAACTGAGTTTACAGGGGAAAGTTGGAATAGGTTAGAATTTTATTCCTTGGAGCGTAGGGGGATGAGAGAAAATTTACAAAATTATCAGGGGCACAGATAGGGTAAATGCAAAAAGGCCTTTCCTGCTGAGGTTGTGCGAGAGTAGAACTAGGGGGTCAAGGTTTAAGGGTGGTAGGTGAAATGATTACGGGGAAACGGAAAGGGAACTTCTTCATTGAGACGGCAGTGAGGGCATGGAGCGAGCTGCCAGCGGCACTGGTGGATGCCAGTTCAATTTCAACATTTCAGAGAAAGTTGGATAGGTACGTGGATCGGAAGCGGAATGGCGGGCTATGGTCCCGGTGCAAGGACGAGGCTGATTAATACTCTGGCTGGACTAGATGGGCTATGACTCAATGTACTCTTGAAATTCCTCCACCGAATCAACATTTGCCACGGCATAAACACAACGACAGCACCGACACGCTGTTCCTTGTTTTGTGGATGTGCGGTGCCAGTTCGATCAGTACGAGTTCGACTATTACCAGGAAAGCAGAGAACTTTTAAAGATTTTTGTTCATATTGCCAAAGAAAAGTAAATAGAATTATTACACGGCACCAACTTGTGCGTTGCCAGAAAATAGGGGCATTAACTACCTGTAATTTATTAAACATATCGTTCTTTTGTTAACGAGTGATTTGTGTACCGTTTTATTACTAGCTCCTTTGAAAGTTCTAACATCGAGTCGTTTGCCGTCTCTTACAGTTACGGACTGCATTCTGTTGACCGGTCGGCAGGAATTACTCACGTTCCGCGTTGTGAATCGGAATTATTATTAGCTGCGGAAAGCAAGATCCTCCATTCTGAAAATGTACCCAATACTTACTGAAAAAAATTGTTATGTAAACAGCTGAAGGAACATTTTAAATGATGTGGATTACAGTGGGTATTAACGTAACATAGACCTGTGTAAATCATCTGTATTTAATCTAATCTCGATCTATATGTTGGTCCATGACTACCCTACCATATAATCACGACAAAGTATGCTAATATTCTCAATGTCTTCCTTATTCTTCAAAATGGTTTGTATTTCCACACGGAATTTCAATGATGTAATTTTTTGAAAGTAACACAAAGTTACTCTGACAGATTTGAAGTTGCCACTCACACACTGGGTGGCCACTTTATTTGGTATCTCCTGTACCTAATAATGTGGCCACTGAGTGTATGTTTGTGGTCTTCAGCAGCTGTAGCCCGTCCACTTCAAGGTTCAATATGTTGTGCATTCAGAGATGCTCTTCTGCACATCGCTGTTGTAATGGGTGGTTACTTGACTTACTGTTGCCTTCCTGTCAGCTTGACCCAGACTGGCCATTCTCCTCTGATCTCTCTCATTAACAAGGCATTTTGCCCACAGAAGTGCTATTCACTGGATTTTGTTTTTTTGCCCCATCTTCTACAAACTCTAGAGACTGTTGTGCATGAAAATCCCAGAAGACCAGCAAACCACCTCGTCTGGCATCAACCATCATTCCACAGTCAAAGCCACTTGGATCACTTTCCCTCCCCATTCTGATGTTTGGAGTTAACACTCAACCTCGTGACCGTCTCCATGCTCCTAATGTTTTGATTTGCTCCCAGGTGATTGACTGATTAGATATTTCCATTCTTGAGCACGTGTACAGGCGTAGCTAATACAGTTCAAAGTAAATTTATTATCAAAGTACATATATGTCACCATATACAACCTTGATATTTGTTTTCTTGTCGGCATACTCAGCAAATCCAAGAAACATGATAGAATTGATGAAAGATGCACCCAACAGGGCGGACAAACAACCAATGTGCAAAAGACAACAAACTGCAAATACAAAAAAAACAATTAATAAATAGCAAGAAAAAGAGATGAAGATTCCTTGAAAGTGAAACCATAGTTTGTGGAAACAGTTCAGTGATGGGGCAACTGAAGTTAAGATAATTTATCCACAGTGGTTCAAGAGCCTGATGGTTGAGGGGTAATAACTGTTCCTGAACCTGGTGGTGTGGGTCCCGAGGCGCCTGTACCTACTTGCTGATGTCAGCAGTGAGAAGAGACCATGGCCTGGATGGTGGCGTTCCCTGATGATGGATGCTGCCTTTCTGTGAAAGCACTCCGTGTAGATGTGCTCAGTGGTGGGGAAGAGCTGTATCCACTATATTTAGTAAGCTTTTCCATACAACCGCACTAGTGTTTCTATAGCAGGCTGTGATGCAACCAGTCAATATTCTCTCCATCACTCATCTATAGAAGTTTGTCAAAGTTTTAGATGTCATGCTGAATCTTTGCAAACTTTAAAGGAAGTAGAGGTGCTACTACTGTGCTTTCTTTATAATGGCACTTATGTGCAGGACCCAGGACAATCCCTTTGAAATGATAACTCTGAGGAACTTGCCTTCCTCACCACAGACTCAACCTGCAAATTAACCTTTAGGCAATTCTGCACAAGGACTTCCAAGTACCTTTACATCTCAGTTTTTTGTATTTTCTCTCCATTTAGAAAATAGTCAATCCTTTTGTTTCTTCTACCAAAGCACATGACCATACACTTCCCCACACTGCATTACATCTGCTATTTCTTTGCCTATTCTCCTGATCTAAGTCCTTCTATAGCTTCTCTATTTCCTCAAAACTACCAGTCCATCCACGTATCATCATATTGTCTGCAAACTTTGGAACAAAACCATCAATTCCATCATCCAAATCATTGACATATAACGTAAAAAGAATTGGTCCCACCACAGACCCCTGTGGAACACCACCAGTCACCAGCAGCCAGCCAGGTGGAGCTAACCCTCTCCACCTCTGATTCCCCAATGAGGACTCTGGTTTCTTCCTCTTGAGGTAATAATCAGTCCCATGGTCTTGTTAACATTGAGAGAGTGGTTGTTGTGGCACCACTCAGTCAGATTTTTAATCTCCTTCCAATATGCTGATTTGTCACCACCTTTGATTTAGCCATTAACAGTGGTGTTGTCTGCAAACTTAAATATAGCTTTGGAGCTGTGCTTGGCCTCACAAACCTAGAGCAGGGGGCTAAGCCCACAGCCTTGTGGTGCACTTGTGCTGGTGCAGATTGCAGAGAGATGTTGTTGCCAATCCAAACTGATTGGGGTCTGCAAGTGAGGAAATCAAGGATCCAATTGCACAAGGAGGTATTGAGGTGAAGGTTCTGGAGCTTATTGATTAGTTTTGAGTGGATGATAGTATTGAACACCAAGCTGATATCGATAAAGGATTTCTCTTCTCCAAAAGTTTCAGGTTTGCGTGAAGAGCCAATGAAATGGCATCTGCTGTGGACCTGTTGTGACAATAGGCAAAATGACACTGATCCATGTTTCTTCTCAGGCAGGAGTTGATGTTTCATCACCAACCTCTCAAAGTACTTTATCGCAGTAGAAGTACAACTGGGTGATAGTCATTGAAGGGAATGCATTCTGTCCTGATGAAGGGTCCCGGCACAAAACATCGACTATTTACTCTTTTCCACAGATGCTGCCTGGCCTGATGAGTTCCTCCAGCATTTTGTGTGTGTTTCTTGGATTTCCAGCATCTGCAGATTTTCAAGTCATCACATCACAAGTTACCACATTCTTCTTCGTCATGGTATAACAGAAGCCTGTTGAATCAGGTGTGTACCTCAGATTGCCAAAGTGATATCAGTAAGCAATCCAGCAATTTAGTTAGCCAGGTCTTTAGTACTCAGCCAGGTACCCCAACTGGGCCTGATGCTTCTAAAGGATGCTGTCACGTTGGCCTCAAAGACTGGAGTCACAGGATCAGGGGCTGTCAGAGCTCCTGAATGTTCCTCCATGTTTTGATGGAGAAAGGAAGCATAAAAGGCTTTGAGCTTATTTGCAAGTTAAACCTTGTTGTCACCTGTGTCACTTGGCTTCACTTTGTAAGAGGTAGCAGCGTTCAACAGCTGTCGAGCATCCTTCACTGATTCAAGTTCTGTCTGGAATTGCCTCTTCACCTGTGAGCTGGCTTTATGGAGATCATACCTGGACCTCTAGTATCTTTCTTGGTCACCAGACCTGAACACCACTGATCTGGCCCTCAGCAGATTTCAGATCTCATCCAGAACACACTCATCTATGTCTGTTTTTATAAGTTTCAGGGAGTGCATTTTCTAGCTGATGTTATAACTGTACCTATATTGTCATTAATTATAAAACCATAAGACCATAAGATATAGGAGTAGAATTAGGCCATTTGGCCTGTCAATTCAGTTCCACCATTTTGTTATGGCAGATCCATTTCCCTCTCAGCCCCAATCTCCTGCCTTCTCACCATAAACATTCATAACCCAACTAATCAAGAACATATCAACCTTTGCCTTAAATACACCCAATAACTTGGTCTCCACAGCCACCTGTGGCAATGAATTCCACAGATTCACTACTCTCTGGCTGAAGAAATTCCTCCTTATCTCTGTTCTAAATGATTGTTCCTCTACACTGAGCCTGTGTCCTCTGGTCTTAGACTCACCCACCATAGGAAATATCCTCTTCACATCCACCCTTTCAACATTTGGTAGGTTTCAATGAAATTTCCCCACATTCTTCAGAATTCCAGTGATTACAGCCCCAGAGCCAAATAATGATACATTTTTTGTCATGGGGGGCATGGAGACTGGACCCAAGTGCAGAACACAGACACTGAGGTACTAGGAGCAGCACGGGACAAAGCTAAAGGACATGACAAGTTGTGGAGACCGTGGCGTTCAAGACTGTGGTGTTGGAGGAGATCTTGGAGTTCACAGAAATCTTGGAGGTCTTGAGGCTTGGCTTGAAACTGGAGGCTAGGAGTTCTAGGAGGCTAGCCTCCTGGGAAGGACACAGAATTCCCAGGCAGGACACAGGGGCCTGGGCAGGTCGCGGGACTCAACCTGACAGTGGCGAGGAACAGGAAGGGACAGAACCAACCACGGCAACAGCAATCTGGCCTGGCTTACCTGACAGAGGCAAGGGGCAGGAAGGGACAGAAGCAGAGCTAACCACAGGGTAACAGCAATCTGGCCTGGCTTACCCAACAGAGGCGAGGGACAGGAAAGGAACTCAGTCTGGGGTGGCTTCAAGACTTGCGGCAGCTGGAAGACTGGGGCAGTCTACAGAACAGTCAAATCCATAACTCACTTAAAGAACTCACCTTTCAACAGTGGGTACTCCCAGCAGAGACTGACAAGACCCCCCAACTACACTCAATCCCAGAGCCCCTTATATTCACAGCCAACTGATGAGCGTCAGGTGCAGATGCTTGAGACAAAGCCGAAGCGAGGGACAGTCGGAGGATCCGGAGTCCGCGGACCGGACCATTTTTTACCGGAACGTGGACTTCGGACACCTTTCAGTCCTGGAACAATTTTCGTGAACCTCCTTTGTACTCTCTCAAATTTTAACACATCCTTTCTTAGATAAGGAACCCAAAACTGCTTGCAATTCTCCAAGTGAGGCCTCACCAGTGCCTTTTAAAGCTGCAAAATTACATCCTTGCTTTTATATTCTAGTCCTCTTGAAATGAATGCTAACATCCTCACCACAGACTCAACCTGCAAATTAACCTTAAGGGAATCTTGCACAAGGCCTCCCAAGTCCCCTTGCACCTCAGAGTTTAGAATTTTTTCTCATTTAGAAAATAGTCTACACTTTTACTTCTTCTACCAAAGTGCATGACCATACATTTCCCAAAAATGCATTCCAGTTTTCATTTCTTCGCCTATTATCCTAGCTGTCTGAGTCCTTCTGTAGCCTTAATCCTTCCTCAACGCTTCCTGCTGCTCCACCTATCTTCGTACCATCCGCAAACATGACATAAAGCCATCAATTCCATCATCCAAATCATTGACATATAATGTAAAAAGAAGAGGTCCCAACACAGACCCCTGTGGAACACCACTAGTCATGGGCAGCCAACCAGAAAAGGCTCCCTTTATTCCCACCCTTTGTCTCCTGCCAATCAACCAATCCTCAATTCATGCTATTGTCTTTCCTCTAGTACCATGGGCTCGGATCTTGCTAAGCAGTCTCAGATGTGACACCTTGACAAAGTTCTTTTGAAAATCCAAGCCCCACAACATCCACCAATTCTCCTTTGTCTATCTTGCTTGTTATTTCTTCAAAGAATTCCAACAGATTTGCCAGGTAAGATTTTCCCTTCAGGAAGCCATGCTGACTTCAGCCTATTTTATCATGTGCCTCCAAGTACCCCAAAACCTCACCCTTACAATAGACTCCAACGTCTTCCCAATCACTGAGGTCAGACTAACTGGCCTATAATTTCCTTTCTTCTGCTTCTCTCCCTTCCTGAAGAGTGGAGCGACATTTGCCATCAAACTCTCCTTGCTAGGAGTCTCACTACACTTTGCCTCTGTTTGTAATCCAACCACATCATCTTCAGCACTGTAACTCTGGTTCCCACCCTCCTGCCAAATTATCTTAAACCCACCCAAACAACTCAAGCAAATTTGTCCTCAAAGATGTTGGTCCCCCTTGTGTTCAGGTATAACCCATCCCCTTTTGTACCCTCCCCAGAAGAGAGGCAGATGATGCATAAATCTGAACCCCTGTCCCCTCCACCAGTTCCCCAGCCACACATTTATCTGCCTATTCTTACCCTCATCCTAATTATGAGTGAGTTTAAGCAGCAATATAAATTTGTGACATGTTCATGTTTTCTACAGTGAAGGATCATGCAGTCCAGCATTCAATGTATTGTTTAACATCAATGTTGTTTTTTGTTTTCAGTATTTCTCTCTCCCACCTTCTCCCAGCCTCACTCAAGTATCTTCTATACATTTGAAATCCAATGTTCTCAAATGCTGGACAATACATTCAGTGTTAAAGCGGTTTGCTTGGAGCTCTTGTCTGCCAGGTGCAATCTGAATTTTATTAACGACCTGAACTTTCTACCATCACAGCAGGAGGACGGTGGGTAGGGTCTCCTCTGAATCTGGTCATGACGACAGCAGTGAATCAGGAGTTCATGGTCACCAGAATCATAGAGTCATAGAAATGTACAGCACAGAAAGAGTGGCCCGTCTGGTCTATGCCAAACTATTTAAGCTGCTTACTCCCATCGACCTGTACCCAAACCATAGCCCTCAATACCCCTGCCATCCATGTACCTCTCCAAACTTCTCTTAAATGTTGAAATCAAACTTGCATGACCTCTATCTCTAGCTTCACCCAACTTTAGTGAAAAAATCCTACCCTATTAATACATCTCATAATTTTGTATACCTCTATTAAATCTTACCTCATTCTCCTGCACTCTGGGGAATAAATCCCTAAAATATTCAACCTCTCCCTATGATTCAGGTCCCCAAGACCCCGCAACATCACTGCAATTTTTTTCTGTACTCTTTCAACCTTATATCAGAACTTAGAAAGTATGATTTGGATGGCTTCATTTCTCCTTTTGTAATTATTTAAAATAATTTGTGAGTGGAAGCACAGGAGGTTCTGGAGATGCAGGAAATCCAGAGTAACACACACACACACAAAATGCTAGAGGAACTCAGCAGGTCAGGCAGCATCTATGGAGGAATAAACAGTTGATGTTTCAGGCTAAGACCTTTCATCAGGACTGTAAAGAAAAAGGCAAGATCCAGAATAAGATGGAAATAGCAAGTCTGGATGAGTATGTGGTCGAAGAGTCAGAAAGCAGCAGGGACCACGGAGGGGGATCTCAAAAGAGAAGGTCTCAAGATCTCAAAACCATCCTGTTCTGGCTTCTGCCCTTTCCTTTCCAGTCCTGATGAGGAGTCTTGGCCTGAAATATCAACCGTCTATTTCTCTCCTTAGATGCTGCCTGGTGAAATGGATCAGCAAATCTGCGGGTGACGCCAAGATTGCGGGGTGACGTGAGGATGACTATCAGAGCTTACAGCAGGAATTGGATCAGATGAAAAAGTCGGCTCAAAATGGCAGATGGAATTTCATGCAGACAAGTGGGAGGTGTGGCACTTTGGTTGGACCAACCAGGGTCGGTCTTACACAGGGCACTGAGGAGTGTGGTAGAACAAAGGGATCTGGGAATGCAGATCCATAACTCTTTGAAAGAGCTGTCACAGGTAGAAAGGGTCATAAAGAAAAATTTTGGCACACTAACCTAAATAAATCGAAGTATTGAGTACAGGAGGTGGGTTGTTATGTTGAATTTGTATCTGACATTGGTAAGGCCTAATTTGGAGTATTCTGTGCAGGTTTGCTCACCGACCTGCAGAAAAGATGTAAACACGAGGAAATCTGCAGATGCTGGAAATTCAAGCAACAAAACACACAAAATGCTGGTGGAACGCAGCAGGCCAGGCTGCATCTATAGGGAGAAGCGCTGTCGACGTTTCGGGCTGAGACAAGGTTGAAAGAGTACAGAGAAAATTTACAAGGATGTTGCCATGTCTGGAGGACCCGAGTTATAACCAGAATCAGAATCAAGTTTATTATCACTGGAATATGACGTGAAATATGTTAACTTAGCAGCAGCAGTGCAATGCAATACATCATCTAGCAGAAAGAGAGAAAAAGAAATAAATAAAACATAATAATAGACAAGTAAACCAATTAGGTGTATTGAATAGATTTTTTTTAAATGTGCGAAAACAGAAATACTGTAAATTAAAAGAAAGTGAGGTAGTGTCCAAAGCTTCAAAGTCCATTTAGGAATTGGATGGCAGAGGGGAAGAAGCTGTTCCTGAATTGCTGAGTGTGTCTTCAGGCTTCTGTACCTCCTCCCTGATGGAAAAGGGCAAGCCCTGGGTGCTGGAGGTCCTTAATAATGGATGCTGCCTTTCTGAGACACCGCTCCCTAAAGATGTCCTGGATACTTTGTAGGCTAGTGCCCAAGATGGAGCTGACTAGATTTACAACCTTCTGCAGCTTCTTTTGGTCCTGTGAAGTAGCCCCTCCATACCAGACAGTGATGCAGCCTGTCAGAATGCTCTCCACGGTACAACTATAGAAATTTTTGAGTATATTTGTTGACATGCCAAATCTCTTCAAACTCCTAATAAGGTATAGCTGCTGTCTTGCCTTCTTTATAAATACATTGATATGTTGGGACCAGGTTTGATCCTCAGAGATCTTGATACCGAGGAACTTGAAGCTGCTCACTCTCTCCACTTCTGATCCCTCTATGAGAATTGGTATGTCTTCCTTCGTCTTACCCTTCCTGAAGTCCACAATCAGTTTTTCTGTCTTACGTTGAGTGCCAGGTTGTTGCTGTGGCACCATTCCACTAGTTGCCATATCTCAGTCCTGTACGCCCTCCCGTCACCACCTGAAATTCTACCAACAATGGTCGTATCATCAGCAGATTTGTAGATGGTATTTGAGCTATGCCTGGCAACACAGTTATGTGTATACAGAGAGTAGAGCAGTGGGCTAAGCACACACCCCTGAGGTGCGCCAGTGTTGATCGTCAGCGAGGAGGAGATGTGATGCACCATCAATAACTCTAGGAGACTGGAAGTGAACGATAGGCTTTTATTAACAGCGAAAAGGGGGCACGACATCTCGGAGACTGAGGGAGGAGCAGTGCCCCAATCACCTTTATACAGGGTTCTGTGGGAGCAGTCAGCAGAGGGGCGTGTCCAGACAGGTATACATGGTTTACCACAATATGTTATCACCAATCCGCACAGACTGTGGTCTTCAGGTTAGGAAGTCGAGGATCCAATTGCAGAGGGAGGTACAGAGGCCCAGGTACTGCAACTTCTCAATCAGGATTGTGGGAATGATGGTATTAAATGCTGAGCTATAGTCGATGAACAGCATCCTGACATGGGTGCTTGTGTTGTCTAGGTGGTCTAGAGCCGTGTGGAGAGTCATTGAGATAGGTAAACTGCAATGGGCCCAAGTCCTTGCTGAGGCAAGAGTTCAGGCTAGTCATGACCAACCTCTCAAAGCATTTCATCACTGTCGATGTGAGTACTACGGGGTGATAGTCATTAAAGCAGCCCACATTATTCTTCTAAGGCATTGATATAATTGTTGCCTTTTTGAAGCAAGTGGGATTATCTTCCTGTAGCAGTGAGAGGTTGAAAATGTCCTTGAATATTCCCGCTAGTTGGTTGGCACAGGTTTTCAGAGCCTTACCAGATACTCCATCAGGACCTCCTGCCTTGCGAGGGTTCACTCTCTTTAAAGACAGCCTAACATTGACTTCTGAGACAGAAATCAAAGTGTCATCAAGTGCAGCAGGGATCTTCACAGCTGTAGTTGTGTTCTTCCTTTTCTCCCTTAAAAAGTGGGCATAGTTGAGTTCATCTAGTGGTGAAGCATCGCTGCCATTCATACTATTGGGTTTCACTTTGTAGGAAGTAATGCCTTGCAGACCCTGCCAGAGAGCCGTGCATCTGATATCGCCTCCAACCTCATTTGAAATGGACTCTTTGACCTCGAAATAGCCCTCCGCAAATCATACCTGGTTTTCTGGTACAGGCCTGGGTTGTCAGATTTGAATGCCACAGTTCTAGTCTTCAGCAGACGACGTACCTCCTGGTTCATCCACGGCTTTTGGTTTGGAAATGTACAGCAAGTCTTTGTAGGCACACACTCATCCACACAGGTTTTAATGAAATTGGTAACAACTGCAGCATACTCATCCAGGTTCAAAGATGAATCTCTGAATACAGTCCAGTCCACCGATTCAAAGCAGTCCTGTAGGCGCTCCTGTGCCTCCCTTGTTCAAACCTTCTTGGTCCTCACTGCTGGTGCTTCAGTCTTCAGTCTCTGCCTGTACTCCGGGAGTAGAAGTACAGCCAGGTGATCAGACATCCCGAAGTGAGGGCGTGGAATAGCACAGTAGAATTGAATAGATTAGGACTTTATTCCTTGGAATGTAGAACACTAAGGGTCTGATAGAGGTATACAATATTGTGAGGGGTATAGATAGGGTAAATGCAAACAGGCTTTTTCCACTGAAGTTGGGTGGGACTACAACCAGAGGTCATGGGTTAAGGGTGAAAGGTGAATAGTTTAAGGGAACATGAGGGGAACTTCTTCAATCAGGGGGTTGAGCGAGTGTGGAACAAGCTGCCACAAGCTCTCCTCACAAATTATGTTTACTTAAATATCAGTTACTGAAAGACAACAAAAATAATGCTATGAATGAAACATATTAAGTGCGAGGAGGGAAGCAATTTCTGTCCATTTTGGCTTCTACAGTTAGTTTGAAGTTCAAGTTTAATTGTCATTCAATCATACCGATGGGTACAGCCAAACGAAACAGTGTTCCACTGGGGTCAAGGTGCAAGAGAGAGTATCAACAGTCACACACACAGCAGAGGACATATAGAGCAGAAAAACAGCAGGCAGCAGCATGGGCTCTACATCAATGGTGCTTGAGATATCGTCCTGGAGCCACACTTCAGCACAAACGGGCACGCAGCAGTTCCTCATCTCAGAATAATGCAGTCCAGCTTGTCTTCCACTGGGTGAACACTAGGGGATAGCAACGATGGGGGGAGGGAGGGGGGTGGCCAGCTCCCAACCCAGCACAGATTCCAGCATGCCCTCAGGGACCTCTCCCACACCACCTCCATCACCCCCTCTCCTGGGCTGCTGCAACAGGCGTCACTGTGGCGGGAGGGCTGGGTCCATGCAAAAACCGAGGCAGCGCAGTTTCCCCACCATTGGTTTCACCACTGACCCAATGAACTGTTGGGGTGCGGCGACTGGAACAACACTATCACAGCTCAGGGTGTCGGTGTTCAGAGTTCAATCCTGGCATCCTGCCCTTGGAATTTGCCGGGTCCTCCGGGTTTCCTCCCACAGTCCAAAGTTTAATCGGTCATTGTAAATTATCCCATGATTAGATTAGGGTCGAATGGGGGCTGTCTGGGGTTGCTGGGTAGTGCTCTGCATTACCAATGCCCAACAGGGTCTTGCGATCACAACAAAAACGTCCAAGACAATGATTTGCACCGCTTGAAGAAACGCTCGCAGGGCAACCTAAGAAGAGCTTACACTTGGAATTGAGCCCTCACCCTAACCTGAGATGAGGATGTTGTGTTATAGCATCAGGAGGTGCTGAAGTAGTGAATGTTCTATTCTGCAGCGCTATCATTCCTGACCTTGAACAACACAATAAACCATCTGGTTCTATTCAGGCGAATACAGTTACTTGTCAGGCTATTCATATAGACTTTCAATATACCTTTGTGTTACGTTTGTTCAATGTGTGCTCAAGGTCTTTCTAGGTGGTGTGTCATGCTATTGTGTCTGCTGAAAAACTGAGGGTAAGAAATGAAAAGTATGAAATAAAATTGTGAAAACATATTTTTTTCAAATATAACAGCAGAAGAATATCTTTTTGAAGAAATGGCCATGCTCTCAGCCTGCTCATTGCTTTGCAGTCGCATTGTGATTGCTATCAACCTATTTTCTTCCTCCTGGCCACAAAATACCACAAAACACAGCCACAAATATTAACTAGAACTGATGAAAGAAAGTGCAGTGTTATTGTATTCAGAGTTAATTGTAATTGGATGTTTATCTTCAGTTACTAATTGTTCTATGTCTTAATTTCTCCAAGGAAATGGATGAATGGCATAAAATCAATTTGCTTGATCTGAATCAGAAATCTGCCAAACACATTGAAAACATGCAAAGTACAAGAAAACGGCTTGCTGAATATAAGGAAAAATATAAGTAGGCATTATTGCAGCAGTCCTTCATGTTGCTGACAAATTTAAAAGACTTTCTTCATGTGTTCAATGTACATTTTGAGCTTGTGTGATAGTATATCTAAATGGATTTTTTTATTTGTACAATTTGTCTTCTTCTGTCAGTCTTTGTAAAGATTTTCATAAATTCTGTTGTATTTCTTTATTTTCCTGTAAATACAACAAGAAATCAAACCTTAGGACAGTATATGGTGGCATATAAGTCCTTTGATACTGAACTTACTTAAACTTTGAAAGATTTAAAGATATTTGTCATGTCTACATTGAAACCTATAGTGAACTGTGCTGTTAATGTCAAGTCAAATCAGCGAGGATTGGTAAGAGTTGCCATGCTTCTGGTGCAAACATAACATTCCCACAATTCATTCAAACTGTAACCCGTACGTCTATGTAATGTCAGAGGAAGCTGGATTATCCAGAGGAAACTCACCTAATCAAGGGGAGAATATACAAACTCCTTAGATCCCACAACACCAGGTTCAGGAATCGTTATTAACTTACAATCATCAAGCCCATGAACCAGCCCACTTAACTCACTTCAACTCTGGATTAGTTCCACAGTCTGCAGGCTCACTTTCAAGATATCTGCAACTTACGTTCTGAGAAATATATACATGTATCTTATGTATTTTCATATAAATATGAAGTATACACAGTGACCACTTTATTCAGTACCTCCTGTACCTAATGAAGAGGACATCGAATGCATATTCAAGATCTTCTGCTGCTGAAGCCCATCCGCTTCAAGGTTCAAAGATGCTCCTGCACACCACTGTTGTAACGTGTGGTTATTTGAGTTACTGTTGCTTTCCTGTCAGCCTAAACCAATCTGGCCATTCTACTCTGACCTCTCTCATTAACAAGGTGTTGATTGCCCACAGAAGTGCTGCTCACTGGTGCTTTTTGTTTCTCACACCATTTTCTGTAAACCCTGGAGGTTGATGTGAACGAAAATTCCAAGAGAACAACAGTTTCTGAGATACTCAAACCACTCCATCTGGCACCAACAATTACTCCGCAGTCATTCATGTAGATCACATCTCTACCCCATTCTGATGTTTGATCTGTATGACAACTGAACCTCTTGACCATGTTTGCATGCTTTTATGCATTGAGATGCTGCCATATGATTGGTTGATTAGATATTTACATTAACAAGCGGGTGTACCTAATAAATTAGCCACTGAGTTATGTATTTTTTATTTGCACAGATTGTTTTCTTTTGTACATTGTTTGTTTGTCAGTTTTACATTTGTAGAGTTTTTCATAAATTCTACGGTACTTGTTTTCCTGTGAACGTCTGCAAAAGAATGAATCTCATGGTAGTATATGGTGGCAGATAATATATGTACATTGCTAATAAATTTGCTCTTACTTTGACTTCAACTTTCCCATTCCTTTTCCATTCTCTGTTACCCTTATTCCTATCAACATACCTCCTTGTGCAACTCGATCCTCAATTTTCTCACTTGCAGACCACAGTCCATTTTGATTGGCAGCAACATCTCCTCCACGATCTCCGTCAGCACAGGTGCACCACAAGGCCGTGTGCTTGGCCCCCTGTGTGGCTAAACACGGCTCCAATGCCACATTCACATTTGCTGATGAAACCATTGTTGTGGGCCAAATCAAAGGTGGTGATGAATCAGCATATAGGAAGGAGACAGAAAATCTGGCTGAATCAGGCCATAACAACAACCTCTTTACTCAATGCCAGCAAGATCAAGGAGCTGATTATTGATTTCAGGAGGAGGACACCAGAGGTCCATGAGCCAGCCCTCATTAGGGGATTAGAGGTGGAGAGGGTCAGTAACTTTAAATTCCTTGGTGTATTCATTTCAGAGGATCTGCCCTGGTCCCAGCACAAAAGTGCAATTATGAAGAAAGCATGGCAGCATCTACTTCCTTAAGAGCTTGCAAAGATTCAGCATTGCATCTAAAACTTAGACAAATTTTTTTAGATGTCTGGCGCTGAGTATATTGACTGGCTGCATTACAGCCTGGTAGAGAAACACCAATCCCTTTGAATGAAAAATGCTACAAAAGGTTGTGGATATGGCACAGCCCATCATGGGTAAGTCCCTCCCCACCAATGAGCACAACTACACAGAGAGTTGTGGCAGGAAAGCTGTATCCATCATCAGTGACCACCCACTACTCAGGTCACCCTCTCCTCTTGCAGCCGCCATCAATGAGAAGGTGGTACAGGAACCTCGGAACTCAAACCACCAGTTTACTCCTCATCCATCAGACTCTTGAACCAAAAGGGACTAACTTCACTCATCTTCAACTGCCCCATCACTGAACTGTTCCTATAATCTATGGACTCTCTTTCACGGACTCTTCATTTCACATTCTCAATATGTATTGCTTATTCATTTATTATTACTACTACTATTATTGTTTTTTTTGTATCTGTACAATTTGCACACTAGTTGTCCGCCCTGAGGTGTGGTATTTCATTAGTTTTATTATGGTTATTGGATTGATTGAATATGCCCACATGAAAATGAATCAGGGTTGTACACGGTGACATATATGTGCTCTTTGATAATAAATCTACTTTGAATTTCGGAATGATACATTGAAGACATCTTCAAAAGACGGTACCTCAAAAAGATGGCATGCATCATTGAGGACCCTCACCATTCAGGACATGCCCTCTTCTCACTACTACCATCAGGGAGCAGGGACAGGAGCCAGAAGACACACCCTCAATGTTTCAGGAACAACCTCTTTTCCACCGCCATCAGATTTTTGAATCATCCATAAAGAAATCCATGAACACACCTTGCTATTTTTTCTCTCTTTTTGCACTGCTTATTTAATTTATTGTTATTTCTATAATTGTCATTTTTAGTTTTTTTTATGTATTGCTGCAGCAAAACAAAAATTTTGACACAAGAGGATCTGCAAATGCTGGAAATCCAGAGTAACACACACAAAATGCTGGAGCAAGTCAGGTAGCACAAAATATCATGGCTTAGGTCAGTGATATTAAACCTGATTTTGATTCTGAACAGTCAGGTTGGCACTTTAGATCACTGAACATAGAACACTATAGCACAGTACAGGCCCTTCGGACTGTGGTGTTGTGCCAACCTTTTAACCGACTCTAAGATCCATCTAATCTAAGCATCCTGGTAAATCTCCTCTGCACCCGCTCTAAAGCTTCTACATCCTTCCTATAGTGAGGCAACCAGAACTGAACTCAATACTCCAAGTGTGGCCTAGCAAGTGTTTTATAGAGCTGCAACATTACCTCATGGCTCTTGAGTTGCTCCCCAAGTTTTGGAGTAAATGCAGTGAACTTCAAAGATAGAGTAGAACACATTGACACAGTTAAATGTTCTGAGAAGTGGTGAATTCTTTGATTAAAAAATCTAAATCAGGAAAATATAAATTAGAAAATCTACCTCATTGTAAACTCTTTGTTTAATTTCCAATCATAATTATATTCCAAACAATTACACCAGTAAAATCCAGTTTTTATAGGTTGTTTGAATAATTAACTGTTGAAATTAATTTACATTACATCCATGAGAACTGTCTCTAATTTTATCTGCTCTGTTTAAAAGGCAAGTGTTAGATATTTGACACTATGTCACATCCTTCAATGCTGAAATTTATCAGCAAATCTTAAAGAGAATTAGACAGTAACTTCAGGATTTTCCTACGTAACTGCATACTGCTGTGTGGTATACAACAAGACACTGTATCTGTTCCCTACTGAATTGTTCAATATTAGAATCAGAATCTAAGGTTTATTTCACTGACATAGGTCATGAAATTTGTTTTTATTTGTAGCTGCAGACTTAAAAAAATCATAAACTATATCATAAATTATAATGAGAAACATACAGTATATATTTTTAAATAAGTAGTGGAAAAAGAGAGCAAAATTAGTGAGGTACAGTTCATGGATTCATTGTCCATTCAGAAACCTGATGGCAGAAGGGAAGAAGTTGTTCCTAAAACATTGTGTGTGCGTTCAGACTCCTGCACCCCTTCTCTGATGGTGGCAATGAGAACAGGGCATGTCCTAGATGGTGATGATACCAGTAAGTCCTGGTATTTGCATGGCTATTTGTAGTGAATAAATTTGCAATCATGCTGTTCTATTGTGAGAAAGAATCCTTGGAACAGCCTACATGTAGATGTTGTACTGAGCAGCAGAGGGTAATGGTAGGTTTGAATACAATTATATTTTAGTAAATTATTATGAACATTTGTTAGTCAATACCAAAGTGATTTTATTTATTACACTTCCAGTATAAAGCTAAGAGCTTATAACAAGAGTTGGATGCAATCATAGAAGGATTGTCCTGCCTTTGTGTGACCATCAAGACCTGCTCAACATTAAGTCGGCTCTCAACAGAGAATTTACAACATACAGGTAAGGGATTTCCGGTAAACACAGGAACTACAACATAAGTATTGGAAATATGCAGATAATTCAATAGTACATGGAAGGAGAAATTATGTGTTTGTACTTCCACTGGGGTTTGAGAGGTAGGGTACAGTTACCTGTCAGCAATCAGCATCAGACCCCCCCGCCATCCAGGCCATGCTCTCTTCTCACTGCTGCCATCAGGAAGAAGGTACAGGAGCCTCAGAATCCACACCACCAGGTTCAGGAACAGTTATTACCCCTCAACCATCAGGATCTTGAACTAAAAGGGATAACTTCACCCATTTTCTGAACTGTTCCCACAAACTGTAGGCTCACTTTCAAGGACTCTTCATCTCAGGTTCTCAATGTTTATTACTTATTTTATTGTTATTATTATTTTTCTCTTTTGTATTTGCAGGGTTTGGTTTTTTTTTGCACGTTGGTTGTTTGGCCTTCCTTGGGGCTGGTCTTTCATTGATTCTATTGTGTTGCTTGGATTTACTGTGTATGCCCACAAAAAGGTGAACCCCATGGTTGAATGTGGCTTTATAAGTTAGACAGCAGTTTTGGGCCCCTTATTGAGAAAGAGTGTGCTGCCGTTGAAAAAAGCCCAGAGGAGCTTTATGAGAATGATCCTGGGAATGAAAGGGTTAACGTATGAAGAGCGTCTGCGCCTGTACTCGCTGGAGTTTGGAATGAGGGGAATCTCATGGAAACCTATTGAATATTGAGAAGCTTAGACAGAGTGAACATAGAGAAAAAGTTTCCAATAGTGGGGGAGTCTCGGACCAGAAGGCACAACCTCAGAACACAAGAACATTCCCTTAGAACAGATAGGAGCCGCAATTTCTTTAGCCAGAGGGTGATGAATCTGTGGAATCCATTGCCATAGACGGCTGTCCTTGGCTGTTCAAGTCATTCGACGTAGTTAAAGCAGAGGTGTTTAAGTCAACAGTTATGGGAATAAGGCAGGAGAATGGGGTGGAGTCATGATATATCAGCCCTGATAGAATGGAGAAACAGACACGATGGGCAGAATGGCCTAATTCACTCCGAAAGCTTATGGACTTAGGTCAAATACTAGAGTGTGTAGATTTAAAGTGAGAGGTGAAAAGTTTAAAAGAGATTTGTGAGGCATATTTTTTCTTGCAAAGAGAGACAGACACCTGAAACACATTGCCGGGGGAGCTGGTAGAAACAGTTAGGATGACAATTTTTAAGGGATATTTAGAGGGGCAGATGTAGAGGCAGGAGATGGGGGGGGGGCAATATTGACATGTGCAAATGGTATTAGTTCATGTTGGCATCATGGTCAGCACAGACACTAGGGTCTGTTCCTATGCTGTACAGCTATATAGCTAGCCACTTTATTAGGTACATCTGCTCATTAATGCAAATATATAATCAGCCAAACAGGAGGCAGCAACTCAATGCATAAAAACATGCAGACATGGTCATGAGGTTCAATTGTCATTCAAAACAAACATCAGAATGGTGAGGAAATGTAATCTAAGTGACTTTGACTGTGAATTGATTGTTGGTGCCAGACAGGGTGGTTTGAGTATCTCAGAAATTGTTGTTCTCCTGGGATTTGTACTCACAACAGTCTCTAGAGTTTACAGAGAGTGTTGCAAGCACTGAAGAATATCCAGTGAGCGGCAGTTGTGTGGGTGAAAATGCCTTTAAATGAGAGAGGTCAGAGGAAGATGGCCAGACTGGTTCAAGCTGACAGGAAGATGACAATAACCCAAATAACCACACATTACCGCAGTAGTGTGCAGAAGGGCATTTCTGAATGCACAATGCATCAAACCTTGAAGTAGATGGGCTACGTCAGCAGAAGACTTCGAACATACTCAGTGGCCACGTTACTATGTACAAGAGGTACCAAATCAAGTGGCTACTGAGTGTGTGTTCTATGTTCTTCAATCATTTCACTGAACTTTAGTGCATAAAGGTATTTGTTAGAGAACTGTCTTCCTTCAAGTGAGCACAAATTGACCACTTTTTCTAATGATTCTCACAGGTAGTTGATCGAAGTAGCGGATTCTTGCCTGTCGTCAGCGGCGATAAGTGAATTTTGTGTGTGGAAATAAGGACACTCCAGTGTCCCTGAGAGTGCTTGTAAGGAGCAGGCCGTTCAGGTGAGTGAAAGGAAAACCATACATATCAAGTAAAATAATCCAGAATAATCCAGTGCCTGAAATAACATGGAACAAATTAGAATTTTTTTTTCTTTATGTTTTGTGATAAGCAAGAAGAAGAAACATAAAGTAATTAATAATATATTTATAAACAGAAGAAATTCTGCAGATGCTGGAATCTGGAGTTGAGGCCCTCCACTGACTGAGGTCAAGCATGGATGTTGTGTCCTAGCTGTCTATGTTTCCATCTGCAAGGCAATGCGGAACGATATGGAGAGATCTCCGCACGGCTACTGAATGAATCCAAAGCAATGGCAGAGACCAGTACAGCTTGGCACCAACTGTTTTGCAGGAGTTGCCAGTCAGTGTCGAACTCAAAGTAGGATTGCCTTAAGGCACTGGTATTTGCCCCTTCTCCTGAGAGTAGGAATGGTTCTGCTGGGCCTAGTATCTGCAAGCCACATGTGAAGGCCAGGAGCCGGACTTGGATGTCAGAGGCTATTTGGGATGCTTGCCATTGGGGGCATTTAATAGGTAGGGTGGGAGCTTATCCCCACTCCCCCTCCCCCACCCCAGCTATGACAACTTTAAGAAATCCAAAGTAATGCAAACAAAATGCTGGAGGAACTCGGGAGGTTAGGTAGCATCTACGGAGAGGAATAAGCAGTCGATGCTTTGGGCAGAGACCCTTCATCAAGGCCTAGAAAGGAAGGGCGGAGAATCCAGAGTAATAAGCTGGGTGGGTTGGGGAAGGGGGGTGAAGTGAGAAGCTCAGGAAACGTAAAAGGCTGAAGAACATTAAAGAACCCTAACCCTAACCCTAACCAAATTTAAAATGTCTGTTTGAGATTGAAGAACTAAATCTCGTCTTCCTCTCCTGACAGGGGAGAAGAAATCAGGGCAAGGTGTAAAAGAACATTAAAGATGACGCACTATGTTTTGTTTCATTTTCACTGACTTCCTCAGATATGAATTATACGGCAGTGTGACGGCTCATGAAACACTATTACGGCACCAGGAACCCAGTTTCAATTCCCGCCACTGACGGTAAGGAGTTTGTTTTGTTCTCCCCATGGGTTTCTGCCCGGCGATTCGGTTTCCTCCCACAGTCCAAAGATGTATGGTTTCATAGGTTAATTGATCACATGGATGTAACTGGGAGGTGTGAGCTTGGAAGGATCTGTTACTGTGCTGTATCTCAAATAAAACAAATAAAATAAAAATAATGGTAATATCAATCATAGTATAAATCTGAATGAGTGAATCTGGACGATAAACAATTGGTTCTATCGTGTCTGGTTCCATTTGAAATATCAGCTTATAAGAGCATAAGAGATAGGAGCAGGAGTAGGCCAATCGGCCCCTCAAGCCTGCTCCACCATTCAACAAGATAATAGCTGATCCAATCTTAACTCTAGTTTTCACCGAATCCCACAAGGTATCAGTGCCAACCAACAGGGCACCATGCCGCCCATTTTATTTTATTATTCATCCCTCCCAAACCCATGTGATCACCTGGGAAAAAAAAAACGATTTGCCAATTGAGGAGAAAAAATCTGGCAAATTCCTCTCCGACCCATCCAGGCTATCGAAAACTGGCCCAGGAGATCACATGGCTGATCTAAACCTAGCCTCATGTCCACTTACCTGCTTGCTCACCGTATCCCCTAATGCCATTTTTATCCAGGAAAATGTCTATCTCTGTTTTGAATTTATTGAGTGTAGTAGCTTCCACAGCTCTCTGGGGCAGTAAATTCCACAGCCCCACTACCTCTGAGTGAAGAAATTTCTCCTCATCTCAGTCCTGGAACGGCATCCCTTATTTTAAGATTATGCCCCCTAGTCCTACTTTCACCCATCACTGGGAACATTCTCCCCGCATCCACCCGATCAAGCCCCTTCACAATCTTATATGTTTCAATAAGATCGCCTCTCATTCTTCGGAACTCCGATGAGTAGAGTCCCAATCTACTCAACCTCTAATCATACATCAACCCACCCATCCCCGGAATTAACCTAGTGAACCTTCTCTGCACTGCCTAGAGAGCCAGTATGTCCTTTCTTAAATATGGACACCAGAACTGCACGCAGTACTCCAGGTGTGGTCTCACCAATGCCCGGTACAACTGCAGTAAGACCTCCCTGTTCTTATACTTCATCCCTCTAGCAATAAAAGCCAGCATTCCATTGGCCTTCTTGACCACCTTCTGCACTTGCATACTAACTTTTTGTGTTTCCTGCACCAGGACCCCCAGATCCCTTTGCACAGAAGCACTTTCCAGTTTCTCTCCATTTAGATAATAACTTGCTCTACTATTTTTCCTGCCAAAGTGCAAGACCTCACACTTGACAGTATTATATTTCATCTGCCCAATCACTCAGCCTATCTATGTCCCCCTGCAGGGTTTCAATGTTCTCCGCACTCATTACACTCCCTCCCATCTTTGTGTCATCAGCAAACTTTGATACATTGCACTTAGTCCCTTTCTCCAAATCATTAATATAGATTGTAAAGAGTTGGGGTCCCAACACCGACCCCTGCGGAACACCACTAGTCACCAACTGCCAGTCTGAGAATAAACCATTTATCCCAACTCTCTGTTTTCTGTTAGAAAGCCAATCCTCCACCCATGCCAGAATATTATCCCCAATCCCATGACTTTTCACTTTAAGTAATAATCTTTGGTGTGCAACCTTGTCAAATGCCTTTTGGAAGTCCAAATACACCACATCCACTGGTTCTCCTTTATCTACCCTATATGTTATGTCCTCAAAGAACTCCAACAAATTTGTCAAACATGACTTCCCTTTTGTAAAGCCATGCTGACTTTGTCCTATTAAGCTATGTTTATCCAAATGCCCTGTTACTGTTTCCTTAATTATCGATTCCAACATTTTGCCAACCACAGATGTTAGGCTAACTGGCCTATAATTCCCAGCCTTCTGTCTATTGCCCTTTTTAAATAAAGGAGTTACATTAGCATTTTTCCAATCTGCCGGGACCATTGCCGAGTCCAGCGAGTTTTGAAAATTTATCACTAATGCATCCACAATCCTGACCGCCACTTCCCTTAAGACCCTAGGATGCAAGCCATCCGGTCCAGGGGATTTATCCACCTTCAGTCCCATTAATTTATCAAGTACCATTTCCTTGGTGATTTGAATCGTAGTTAGCTTCTCTCCCCCTAGAGCCCCCTGTTTATCCAGTATTGGGATATTTTGAGTGTCCTCTACTGTAAAAACTGATACAAAATATTTGTTCAGTGTTTCCGTCATCTCCATGTCCCCTACCATTAATTTCCCGGTCTCATCTTCTAGGGGACCAACATATACTTTAGCCACCCTTTTTCTTTTTATGTAACTATAAAAACTCTTACTATCTGCTTTTATGTTTTTCGCCAATTTACTTTCATAATCTATCTTCCCCTTCTTAATCAATCTTTTTGTTATTTGCTGCTGATCTTTAAAAGCTTCTCGATCTTCAATCTTCCCACTAGATTTAGCTACCTTATATAACTTTCCTTTTAGTCTGATGCACCATCAATAACACACTCTGAGACGTAAGGCGAGATATCGGCTTTTATTGACTGGAAGAAGGAACCAGGAGTGAGTGTCCATCATACTAAGTCCTGGAGACTGAGGCCGAGCGTCAGGCCTCAGATCGCCTTTATACAGGGGCCTGTGGGAGGAGCCACAGGAGCAGTCAGCAGGGGGCATGTCCAGACAGGCACACGTAGTTCACCACATAGTCGTATACTTTGCTTTATTTCTTTACTTAGCCACGGATAACTATTTTTTCTTTTACACCCTTTTTTCTTCAGTGGAATGTATTTTTCTTGATAGTTGTAAAATAACTCCTTAAATATACACCACTGATCAAGTACCGATCTACCCTTTAATCTATTTTCTCAATCCATCTTAAGCAATTTTGCTCTCATACCATCATAGTCTCCTTTATTTAAGCTTTATTATTTAAGCTCCTTTATTTATTGAACAAGTACAGATGAGATACTTGACTGTGTTTGTGTTACTCATGCAATGTTCAGAAAATCTAGGCGCATACTCTCTGCCATTTTCTATTCAGTTCCTGTTAGCAAAGCCTGCATTAGGATAACGAGAAAATTAGGATAAAATTATATCAGAATATTAACCCAAAATAGTTCATTCCTTTCTGCTTGTGGTAGGAAACAGGAGCACCCGGAGGAAACAGAATGTGGACATGGGGAGAATGTGCAAACCCCTTACAGACAGCGATGGGAAATGGACGCCCTGATCAAAAGGCAGGTTCTCCTGTCCTTGCGTTTGAACCGTTGGATTAGCTGACACAAGGTATAGAGACGGCAAACTTGTGAGATTGCTAATGTTATTATTTTCCTTTTTATCATGGAGCAGCATTTGCTATAACATATTGGGATCCTTAATAAATGTGCTATTATACCATTCAATATAACTCCAGCATTTTTATAATGCTTTGAATTCCTTAATGAATGTTCCTTTAAATTCAAAAGTATGGAATTTCAATGACATGGGCATGAGTAATAGACCATACGATATTTGAGCAGATTTAGGTCATTCAGCCCATCAAATCTGCTCTGACATTCCATTAAGGCTAAATTATTAACCTCTCAACCCCATTGTACTGCCTTCTCCTTGTAAGCTTTAATGCCCTTACTGATCAAGGTAAGAGGTAATCATACTCATGAAAGTAAAATATAATGACAATCATCTGTGGTGTTGCTTCTTTAAATAAAATTACCAACATTAAGTCATATGTTGGGAGTTATCATGTCTGCTATGTAAGCAAGGGTGTTTTAAAACCACTTTATGATAATTATTATGGAAGTTGTTCTGAACACGAGCCATAGCAAATAAGATATACTTCCTTTGCAACATGATTTTTTTTTGTTATATATGTTTACCAGACGATTGAGCTGCACTCAGTAATACTCTCAGAAGGGAAAATACTGGATGTAATCTTAGGGAATGGAGCCAGGCAGATGGATGAAGTGTCAGCGGGACACATTGGAGATCATGACCGACACTCTGTAAGTTTCAATGTAGGGATAATGGTGGCCGAGATACTAATGTCCTAAGCTAAAGGAAGGTACAATGAGGGCCTCGACTTACAGACACATGAGACCCTGTAGAGGACCACATGCAAAATGCCACAGGAACCCAGAATCTATGGACAGGCATAAAAAGTCGCCATTTCAGGCTGAGACCTTTCATCAGGATTCATGTAACCTGTCGCCGGCTTTCTGTTTAAACATAGAAACCTGGAAAACCTACAGCACAATACAGGCCCTTTGGCCCACAAAGCTGTGCCGAACATATATGTACTTTAGAAATTACCTAGGGTTATCTATAGCCCTCTATTTTTCTAAGCTCCATGTACCTGTCCAGGAGTCTCTTAAAAGACCCTATTGTATCCGCCTCCACCACCATCACCGGCAGCCCATTCCACATACTCACCACTCTCTGCATAAAAAACTTACCCCTGACATCTCCTCTGTACCTACTTCCAAGCACCTTAAAACTATGCCTTCTCATGCTAGCCATTTCAGCCCTGGGAAAAAGCCTCTGACAATCAATGCCTCTCATCATCTTATACACCTCTATCAGGTCACCTCTCATCCTCTGTCACTCCAAGGAGAAAAGGCCAAGTTCACTCAACCTATTCCCATAAGGCATGTTCCCCAATTCTGGTAACATCCTTGTAAATCCCCTCTGCAACCTTTCTATAGCTTCCACATCCTTCCTGCAGTGAAGTGACCAGAACTGAGCACAGTACTCCAAGTGGGGTCTGACCAGGGTCCTATACAGCTGTAACATTACCTCTTGACTCTTAAAGTCAATCCCATGATTGATGAATGCCAATACACCGTACACCTTCTTAACCACAGAGCCAACCTGCGCAACAGCTTTGAGTGTCCTATGGACTCGGACCCCAAGATCCCTCTGATCCTCCACACTGCCAAGAGTCTTACCATTAATATTATATTCTGCCATCATATTTGACCTACCAAAATGAACCACGTCACACTTATCTGGGTTGAACTCCACCTGTCACTTCTCAGCCCAGTTTTGCATCCTATCAATGTCCCGTTGTAACCCCAGACAGCCCTCCACACTATTCACAACAGCCCCACCTTTGTGTCATCAGCAAATTTACTAACCCTTCCATCCATTTACTCATTCAAGTCATTTATAAAAATCACAAAGAGTAGGGGTCCCAGAACAGATCCCTGAGGCACACCACTGGTCACCGGCCTCCATGCAGAATATGACCCATCTACAACCACTCTTTGCCTTCTTTGGGCAAGCCAGTTCAGGATTCACAAAGCAAGGTCCCCTTGGATCCCATGCCTCCTTACTTTCTCAATGAGCCTTGCATGGGGTACCTTATCAAATGCCTCGCTGAAATCCATATACAATCCATCTACTGCTCTAACTTCACCAATAGTCACATCCTTAAAAAATTCAATCAGGCTCGTAAGGTATGACCTGCTTTTGACAAAGCCATGCTGACTATTCCTAATTATATTATGCCTCTCCAAATGTTCATAAATCCTGCCTCACAGGATCTTTTCTATCAAGCTACCAACCACTAAAGTAAGACTCACTGGTCTATAATTACCTGGGCTATCTCTACTTCCTTTCTTGAATACAGGAATAACATCTGCTACCCTCCAATCCTCTGGAACCTCTCCTGTCCCCATTGATGATGCAAAGATCATTGCCAGAGGCTCAGCAATCTCCTCCCTTGCCTCCCACAGTAGTCGGGGGTACATCTGACCTGGTCCTGAAGACTTATCCAACTTGATGCTTTCCAAAAGCTCCAGCACATCCTCTCTCTCTTAATGTCTATATTCTCACACTTATCAATCCACTGTAGACCATCCCTACAATTGCCAAGATCCTTTTCCGTAGTGAATACTGAAGCAAAATATTAATGAAGTATCTCTGCTATCTTTTCCAGTTCCATAAACACTTCTTCACTGTCACACCTGAATGGTCCTATTTTCTCATGTCTTATTCTCTTACTCTTCATATACTTGTAGGATGCCTTGGGGTTTTTCTTAATCCTGCTCTCCAAGGCCTTCTCATTGCCCCTTCTGGCTCTCCTAATTTCATTCTCAAGCTCTTTCCTGCTAGCCTTATAATCTTCTAGATCTCTATCATTACCCAGTTTTTTGAACCTTTCATAAGCTTTTCTTTTCTTCTTGACTATATTTTCAACAGTATTTGTACACCATGGTTCCTGTACCATACCACCCTTTCCCTGTCTCATTGGAATGTATCTATGCAGAACGCCATGCAAATGTCCCCTGACCATTTGCCACATTTCTGCCATACATTTCTCTGAGAACGTCTGCTCCCAATTTATGCTTTCAAGTTCTTGCCTGATAGCCTCATATTTCCCCTTTCTCCAATTAAATGCTTTCCTAAATTGACTGTTCCTATCCCTCTCCAATGCTATGGTAAAGGAGATAGAATTGTGATCACTAATGTCCAAAATTCTCTCCCACTGAGAGATCTGACACCTGACCAGGTTCATTTCCCAATACCAAATCAAGTACAGCCTCTCCTCTTGTAGGCTTATCAACATATGGTGTCAGGAAACCCTCCTGAACACACCTAACAAACTCCACCCCATCTAAACCCCTTGCTCTATGGAGATGCCAATTAAAGGTGTCCCCCACTTTACGAATGTTCGCTTTACGCCACTTCGCTTTTGTAAAAGACCTACATCAGTAACCTGTTTTCGCATTACAAAGAGGATTTTCGCTTTTACGAAAATGTTTCCCATATAAATTAATGCTTCTTCGCTTTATGCTATTTCGGCTTAAGAAAGGTTTCATAGGAATGCTCTACCTTTGTAAAGCGGGGGACACCTGTAATATTTGGGAAATTAAAATCTCCTACCACAACCACCATGTTATTATTACACCTTTCCAGAATCTGTCTCCCTCTCTGCTCCTTGATGTCCCTGTTACTATTGGGTGGTCTATAAAAAACACCCAGTAGTTATTGATCCCTTCCTGTTTCTGACTTCCACCCACAGAGACTCCGTAGACAATCCCTCCATGACTTCCTCCTTCTCTGCAGTCATGACACTATCTCTGATCAATAGTGCCATGCCCCCACCTCTTTTGCCTCCCTCCCTGTCCTTTCTGAAACATCTAAAGCCTGACATTCAAAGTAACCATTCCTGCCCCTGAACCATCCAAGTCTCTGTATTGGCCACAACTTCATAGCTCCAAGTATTGATCCACACTCTAAACTCATCTGCTTTGTTTGGAAAGAGTGCAAACAAGGATGGACCAGACCAAAACTGGTGCTCATCCAGTTGACTGGCATGAATAATTTTACATGAGATTAGATGCTGCAACTGTGGAACAGGAGCAGAGTGCGAATGCAGCACTGGATAAGAAAAGAAATGAACAGATAAAGTGGATTGAACAGATAAACAATTGTGGATTATCAGACAGGTTCCAGTCCCAGGCTGCAGATCAATACCTGTTGGGAATTTACAGAAGTGAATATGGAATATTTCAGAATCAGAATCAGGTTTAATATCACTGGCATATGTTGCGAAATTTGCTGCTTTTTAAGAGCAGTAAAGTCCAATACATTTAAAAAACTATAACATACAATAAAAATATGTATTAAAAAAATTAAATAAGTAGTGACAAAAGAGAGCAAAAGGAAAGGAGGAAAAATAGTGAGGTAGTTTTCATAGGCTTGTTGTCCATTCAGAAATCTGATGGTGGAGGGGAAGAAGCTGTTCCTGAATCGTTGAGTGTGTGTCTTCAGGCTCCTGTACCTCCTCCTCAATGGTAGCAGTCAGAAGGAGGCATGTCCTGTGTGACAGAATGATGGTTGCTGCCTTTTGGAGGCATTGCCTTTTGAGGATGTCCTAGATGCAGGGGAGGTTAGTGCTTGTGATGAAACTGGCTGAGTTTGCAACCCTCTGCAGCTTTTTCTAATCTTATGCAGTGGCCCCTCCATGCCAGACAGTGATGCAATCAGTTAGAATGCTCCCCACATTTTCAAACACACCTAAGATGACAGACTGTGGTCAAATCTCCAACGACTGCAAACGGAGGAGTGTTGGGCATAGGGCTAACAGGAAATTGCTTGGGTTAATAGGAACTAGGGTTAATTAGCAAGGGCCAATAAAAAGAAGCACAGCTTAAGTGGAGCAGCCAGTGTTGGAGCTAGCTAATGTTAGAGTGGCTTAACAGGCTTGGGTGAAGAATAGGCACAGGTTAGAACCTAAGTTTGAGAAGCTCGAGGCAGAACAAGTGCAGATGGGATGGTGCTTCAAGCAGTGGAAATCTCCTGTGAGATGTGGGATTTCAGGGTATCTAACAAGTCTCCCAGGTAATTACATCTTCAGGAAGTGCAGCCAACTTTAGGTCCTGACTGACAAGGTCAAAGAACTGGAGCTGGAACCGGATGTACTCAGGATCATCCAGCAGGCTGAAAACTTCATGGAGGTGTTTTTTAACTCAAGTGGTCACACCCAGAGTGCAGAATGGTGACCACCAAGAGAAGTGAGGAGAGGAGGCTGTCGGTGCAGCTGTGGTCCTGTGGCCTTTCCCTTCAGCTAAAAGTATACCCCTTTGAATAATGCTGGATGGCGGAGGGGGGGTGGGGGGAAGCAAATGACCCACCAGGGCACAGCAGCAGCAGCAGCCAGGCTAGTGGCACTGTGGCCGGCTCTGAACCTCAGCAGGCAAGGGTAAAGTCATGAAACGGGAGTTGATAGTTGGGGAAATGAACAGCAGATTCTGTGCCTGTGAAAAAGAAGGAAGGATGGTGCGTGGCCCGCCAGGTGTGAGGGTCCTGGATATCCCAGAACAGATGAAGGAGATTCTCAAGAGCAGCCAGAGGTCAATGGCACCAATATCATTGGTAGAAAGTGGGGAGAGGTCCTGGTCATTGAGTAGAGAGCGTTGAGGAATAGCCTGAGGAGCAGCACCTCCAAGTTAGCAGTCTCTGGATTATTCCCACTATCACGTGCTTGTCAGGGCAGGAGTAGTCTGATAGTACAGATGAATGGATTGCTGAGGAAGTGGTGCATGGGGCAGGGTTTCAGATTCCTGGATTATCGTGATCTCTTCTGGAAAAGGTTCTGTATAACGTGTACAAACAAGGACGGGTTACACTTCAACCCAAGGGGCCCAATATTTTTGCAGGCAGGTTTGCTAGAGCTGTTAAGGCGGGTTTAAACTAATTTGGCAGGGGGATGGAAACCAGAGTGGGAGGGCTGACGTTGGGGCAAATGGTTTGCACATTGGTGTAGTGTGTCGTGAGATTGTGAGGAAGGCCGGGCAGATGATAGGTCAAAACTGCAGTGAGTGGGATGACATGAAATGTGACGTGGGGGCAAATTCAAAAAGGGTGCTGCAAAAAAGTGTTATATTTGAATACACACAGGATATGGAATAAGGTAAAAGATCTTGTAGTGCAATTAGAGATGGACAAGGATGATACTGTGGGCTTCACTGAGATGTGGCTGAAAGAAGATCATAATTGGGAGCTTAACCTTCAAGGGTTAACATTGTATCAATAGAATATCAGGTAGGCAGAAGGGGTGGGATGGCTCCCTAAAAATTAAATCAAATCCTTAGGAAGAGGTGACATAGGATCAGAAAATGTAAAATTCTTCTGTGTAGAATTAAGAAACTGCAAGGATAAAAAGACCCTGATACGAGTTATATATAGGCTCCCCAATAGTAGCCAGGACGTGGGGTATTCATTTCAATAGGAAATAGATAAGGCATGTAATAAGGACAATATTATGACAGTCATAGGGAATTTCAATATGCAGGAAGATTGGTGCTGGATCCCAAGAGAGGGAATTTTTCAAATGTCTATGAGATGTCTATGGATTTTTAGAGCAGGTTGTGGTTGAGCCAATTAGGGGAAAGGAAATTCTGGATTGGGTGTTGTGTAATGAACCAGATTTGATTAGGGAATTTAAGGGAGAGGAATCTTTGTGAGGCATTGATTATAATATGATAGAAATTTGGATAGATGCTGGATCTCTGATTTCTTCACTTGCAGACCCCAGTCAGTTCAGATTGGCAGCAACATCTCCTCCACAATCTCCACCAGCACAGGTGCTCCATAAGGCTGTGAGCTTAGACCCCTGCTCTACTCACTGTATTCTTAAGACAATGAGGCTAAGCACAGCTCCAAATCCATATTTAAGTTTGCTGATGACATCGCTGATGTTGGCTGGATCAAGGTGGTGATGAATCAGTATACTGGGGCAAGACTGAAAATCTGGCTGACTGGTGCCACAACAACACCCTCTCACTCACTGTCAGCAAGGCCAAAGAGTTGATTATCGACTTCAGGAGGAGGAAACCAGAGGTTCATGAGCCAGTCCTCATTGAGGAATCAGAGGTGGAGAGGGTCAGCAACTATACTCCTTGACGTTATCATTTCAGTGGACTTGTACTGGGCCCAGCTTGTAAGTGCTCTTTCAAAGAAAGCATAGCAGCACCTCTACTTCCTCAGGGGCTTCTGATGATTCGACATGACACCTAAAACTTTTTCAAATTTCTATAGATGTGTGGTGGAGAGGTATGGAAACACCAATGTCCTTCAATGGGAAACCCTACGAAAAGTGCTGGATACAGCCCAGTGCATCATGGGCAAAGCCCTCCCCACCACTGAGCACGTTTACAGGAGTGTTGTCACAGGAAAGCAGCAGCTATCATCAGGGAACCCCACCACCCAGCTCATGCTCTCTTCTCACTATTGCCATCAGGAAGAAGGTACAGAAACCTCAGAACTCACAGCACCAGGTTCAGGAACAGTTATTACCCCTCAACCACCAGGCTTTTAAACAAGTTGTGGATAACTTCACTCAACTTCACTGAACTGTTCCTACAACCTGTGGACTCACCTTCAAGGACTCTTTATCTCATGTTCTTGATATTTATTGCTTATTTATTATTACTTCTTATTTTCCTTCTTTTTTATCTGGTCAGTTTGTTTTCTTTTGTACACAGGTTGTCTGCACTTATTGGTGCAGTCTTTCATTGATTCTATTATGGTTATTGGATTTGTTGAGTGTGCCTGCAAGAAAATGAATCTTGAGGTTGAATTCTTTGAGGAAATAACAGGCAGGATAGACCAAGAAGAGTCAGTGGATGTTGTGTACTTGGATCTTCAGAAGGCTTTTGACAAGGTGTCACACATGAGGCTGTCTAACAAGATGGTATTACAGAAAAGAGATAAAAGATTGGCTGATTGGTAGGAGGCAGATCGTTGGAATAAAGGGGGCCTACTCTGGTTGGCTGCCAGTGACAAGTGGTGTTCTGCAGGGGTTGGTATTGGAGCCGCTCCTTTTCCTGTTATATGATTTGGATGATGGAATTGATGGCTTTGTGGCCACATTTGCAGATGGTGCAAAGATAGGTGGAAGGCCAGGTAGTGTTAAGGACAAAGGAAGCCTGCAGAAGTATTTGGACAGATTGGGAGAATGGGCGAAGAAGTGGCGGGTGGAACACAGTGTCAGGAAGTGTATGGGCATGATCTTTGGTAGGAGGAATAAAGAGTAGATTATTTTCTAAATGGGGAGAAAATTCAACAATCAGAGGTGCAGAGGGACTTGAGAGTCCTTGTGCAGGATTCTCTAAAGGTTAACTGCAGGTTGGCTTGGTGGTGAGGAAGGCAAATGCAATGTTAGCATTCAGTTCAAGAGGACTAGAATATAAGAGCAAAGGTGTGATGCTGAGGCATTTTAAGGCATTGGTCAGATCACACTTGGAGTATTGTGAGCAGTTTTGGACCCTCTATCGAAGAACAGATGTGTCGACATTGGAAGGGGCCGGAGGAGGTTCACAAGAATGATTCTGGGAATGAAAGGGTTAATATATGAAGAGCGTTTGATGGCTCTGGGCCTGTATTCATTGGAGTTTAGAAAAATGTTCCGGGGTGGGTGGGGTCTCACTGAAATGTGTTGAATATTGAAAAGCCAAGACAAAGTGGATTTGGAGAGGATGTTTCCTATAGTGGGTAAGCCTTGGACCAGAGGTTATAGGGAAGAGGCTGGAAAATAGGGTTGAGAGGAATAATAAATCAGCCATGACCGAATGGCAGAGCAGACTCAATGGCTAAGTAGTCCAATTTTACTGGTATGTCTTGTGGTATTATAGTCTTGTGCCCTTATCCCTGGGAGAGGAAGGATCTTTGAGGATGGGTACACCTGGGACAGAGGACTCTAACAAGCTGCTCTCGGTGGCCTCTGCCCCAGTAGGTTGATGGGCTTAGGAAGAAAGATGTCGAAGTGTTGACTGTGAACTCAGTAAACCTTAACTTAAAATGAGATTATGAGAGTGAACAGGAAGCCCCGTGGGGCACCAAGGTAGCGTACCATTTAGCGCGATGTTATTACAGCTTGGGGCATCCGAGTTCCGAGTTCGATCCCGACATCCCCTGTAAGGAATTAGTGTAGAATAATGTAATTGGTGGAAGCTTACATAATTAACAGCCACCAACACTGAGATTTCACTTCAAGAGGCTGTTCTGACGTATTGCGTAAAATGATTTTTACCGCATTTTGTGTTCAGTGATTGGAGTTACAATAAATTAGTTAGTATGGGTTTTCTTATACATAAAATGCCTCTGCCATTAAATATGTGAAAACCTACGTTGGTGACCCTAACGCTCTAGGACGATTCCAGAGTTATTGGAGAGCAACGGTCGGTTGATGCAGTCACTATGAAACTGTCGGACTTTTTAGGAGCAAAATGCCGATGCTGGGTTGGACAAGCCAAGGAGCAATTCGTGCTGCGAGAAATCTCTGTCAACAGTACCAGATACTTCATTGTGGTTGCGTCGCTGTGTAACTCCACGGTGACAAGGGTGGTGAGTCTACTAGAACTCGATAAGGACCGATCGCTGATAACTCACTCATTCCGGACTATCAGAGACTGAGCGCGCCGAACAGCTGTGCTCCTAGCCCGGTCTCAGCAACGCCAAGCCGTCGGAGCGAATGGATCTCCCGGGAAATCACCAAATTTGTTTTACTTTAAAAACTCTTCATGCCTGATCAAGTTTTCAGAGTCCTCTCTAATGCACCAGTGAAGGACTATAGGAAGCTGGCTAAAACGGCAGCAGTTCATCATTCCCCCTCCTTTCTCTACCTCAATAAGCTCGGTCAGCAAGGCCCCCAACGTAAGGATGCCTGTGTCTGCGAAACAGACAACGCCGGGCCTGATTTACCAAGTTCGTTTTGGTGCGCTGGCCGCCTTGCAGATTCGACAGTGTCAGCACATCGGGACATCAGAGGTTCCAGCTGTCAGTGTTCACTGCGGACACCTTTCCTGTGTGACACTGGTGCTCAGGTGAGTGTGCTGCCAGCATCTGAAGACAGAGAGTGATGAAACCTCGCTGGTGGCCACCGACGGCAGCAGGATCCAGACCTACGGGACACGGTGGGTGACGCTGTGCTTCAGTGGGCGACTTTACACGTGGGATTTCATCCTGGCTAAAGTGGCCAGACCTCTGCTCAGTGCAGATTTCCTGTCCACTCAAAGACTGTTAGTTGATCTTAAGAACTCCTGGATTGTGGATGTCAAGGACTTTGGGTCGTTACCCTGCTCCCCCAGTGAGCTCCGCACAACGACTCCGCCCAGCACAAGCACCACTGCCTGTGAGTTTACTTGACTGTTGGGCAAATTCCCAAACCTCACCATGGCCACATTCTCAACAACAATCCCAAAACATGGAGTAGAGTGCCACATTTCTACAACTTGGTCAGGTCATTTGATGATGCCTAATGGGCTCTTTCCAACACGACCCTACTAGCACACTCGCACCCCAACGCACCCACAGCCAATACTACTGACACCCCAGACTACCCTGTGGGTGCTGTGCACGATCAGATGGTCGGAGGCGTGTGGCAGCAGCTCACCTTCTGCAGCCGGCAGCTCTGTCCCCCCGAAAGGAAGTACAACACGTCTGACCGTGAGCTTCTCGGTCTCCAGCTGGCTGTCCGCCATTTTCATGTTCTTCTAGAGGGTCGCCATTTCACAAACCCCTTGTGCACGCGATGGCCAAAGTATCAGACCCTTCGCCTGCACGGCAGCGACACCACCTGGCTTACGTATCCGGCTTCATAACTGATACAGAACATGTCAAGGGGAAAATTAATGCCGTGGCTGGTTGCCTCTCACGGCCGGCCGTTGAGACCATACACATAGGGTTTGACGATGCCGGCATGGCAGCTGACCAGCTACTGACCCAGAGGCTCAGGCTTTCCGAACAGCAGTCATTAATTTTGGGGAAGCTGGGACTTCTCTCCTGTGCGATGTCTCAACCTGTCGCCCTTGCCGCAGAATGCCCGCAAACTGGAGTCGGACTGATTTTGACTGCACGTGTGGCCTTTCGCATCCGGGCCGGAAGACCACAGAGAAACTAAAGTTTGTTTGGTGCGTGATTAGACTGCAGCCTGTGTGGAATGCCTGCGGGCAAAAATTAGCCGTCATGCTCAGGCGCCATTGGCACCTTTTGAGGTCCCTGGGACCTTGTTGGTCCTCTTCCCCCTTCCCGCGGTTTCACGCACCTTCTTACCATGGTGGGCCATACCCCCAGGTGGCTGGAGGGTGTCCCTCCAACATTGACATTGGCCGCGGACGTGGCTCCGGCGTTCACCAGCACCTGGGTTGCTCGGTTTGGCACCCCGTCTTATTTCCTCTGACTGCGGTCCCCAATTCATCTCAGACCTCTGGGGCTGCGATGCCCAGGACCTCGGCATTTGGCTACGTCACTCCACGGCGTATCACCCGTAGTCCAATGGCCTGGGCAAGCGGTTTCACCGCTACTTGAAGGTTGTTCTGAGGGATTCCCTGACCGATGATCACATGATCATCTCCCGTGGGTCCTGCTGGGGCTCGGAACAACTCCAAAGAGGGCCTGCAGTTGCCCGCGGCTGAATTGGTATATGGGCAGCCGTTACGAGTGGCAGGTGATTTCCTTTCTGATGCCACAACCATCTGATCGGCCTCACAACAGCGTTCTACCCGCCTCAGTAAATTCAATTCCTCCCTCCCATCATGGCGTACAACACTCTTGGGTTCCTGTTGACCTGCGTTCCACCTCGTTTGTTTTCATCCGCCAAGATCCACACCAGTGTCCTCTTAGGCCCGCTTACGATGGCCTGCTCTGCATTTTGGAATGGAGAGACAAGGCTTTTATCATTGATGAGACGGGTAAACCTGAATGTGTTTTGGCAGATCGTCCTTAACTGGCCAACCAAGTTTTGGAGGTCTCTGCTACCAGGCCTTTGCTGTCATGACATGACCAAGAGTGTGTCAACACGTCTCTGGAGGTCTCTGCTGTTCCTCCACCCATGGAACATGGGACCAAAGCCCTGGATAGGCTCACAATGCCGATTTTAGTGAATTCTGCGGGGGGGACTGTGTAGGGTATCGCTGGAAATGTAAATCATTCACAACCATTGACATTGAGTTGGAGTTTCACTTTAAGCGGCTGGTCTGACATGATGACGTGATTATGCGAATTACTTATACCGCGCTTTGTGTTCGGTGTCTTTGGAGTTACATTACGTGAGTGGCTAAGGTTTTTCTTAAACGTAAATTGCCTCCGCTGTTTTATTTGTGAAAACCTACATTTATATGTCCTCCCCGTGAAATATGTTGGTATTCTCCGGCTACTCCTGTTTCCTCGGCAGTCCGAAGATGGACCAGTTCGTGGGTTAATTGGTCATTGTAAAGTGTCCCGTGATTGGGCTAGGTTTAAATTGGGGGTTGCTGGCCAGCACAGCTCAGAGAGCTGAAAGGGTCTGATACATCTCTAAAAAAAATCTAAATCTATGCTCATTCCCATTCAGTTTGTTGTAACACAGCAGGGAATTAAAGTTTAAAAAAAAACAAACTTTAATACACAAAAAAACCCAGAATGCAAACTGGGTTTACTAAATAAATAAAGGGTACCACCAAGTGGAACACACATTGGTTTCAGTGTCCATTTCCATAAAAACGCACTGGTGAAAAAAAAATGAAGTTAATGATACACACAAACTTTAAACTGAATAATACAGGTTGCTCTGACCTTTTAATTGTCTCATCTAATCTTTAATGAAAGCCTGATTTGAGTCTGGCAGCGGCAGTGACACAGAACAGGAAAGGAGCAATACCCGGCAGCACCATATTAGCATAACACTTCACAGCACCAGCTGTAAGATCGGCGTTCATTTCCCACTGCTCCCTACAAGGAGTTTGTATGTTCTCCCTGTGGCTGTGCGGGTTTCCTCCGGGTGCTCCAGGTTCGCATCAGTGAGTTGGGGCTTGCTCTGTTGGCACCGGAAGTGTGGCAACACTTGCGGGCTGCCCCAGCACAACCCTCGCTGATTTGATTTGAAACTACACATTTCACTGTATGTTTCACTGATGTTCCATGTGACAAATAAAGCTAATTTTTATCTTTAGAATGTTGTTCCTCTGACTCACCTTTCATGCGACAAAGCGGGAAATAAGGTCAAGATTTACCTAAATTTACGCCAACAATTCCGATATCCTGACTAAAGGGAGGCTCGCCAATAGTTTTTACGACTGCAACTTCATCAGTTGCTTAAGCCCGGAAGGGTGTCTCGTCTATATCTTTTTATGAAAGTTGTGAATGTGAGTGTATTCTCTTCACAGCAAGTAGAGATGAGCCTTTCAAATAATCTCTGGCATTCTGGAACCCAGGACAAATAATTTAGGGAAAGGCTGTGTGGGTTCTCTTAGGATTCCGTATCTAGAAAATCCGATATTTTGACTGAATTTTTAAAAAATTCTGTTTAGAATTTAGGCGTGAACATCTATTTCTCTAACCTGGAAATTTCTACTCTTCCCCTTCTCTCTTTTTCTATTCCCCAGTTTGGCTCCGTTCTTACTCATTTTCTTCTCCTCGCCTGCCTATTACTTCCCCCTGATGCTCCTCCCTCTTGCTTTTATCTCAATAGATTCCCTCCTCCTCAGCCCTTTACCTTCTCCACCTATCACCTTCCAGCTTCTCACTTCATGCCCCTCACCCATCTTCCTTCTCACCTGGTCTCACCTATCACCTGCCATCTTGCACCCTTCCTCTCTCCTCCCCTCTCCCTATTCTGGCTTCTACCTCCTTCTTGATGAACTGTCGCAGCCTGACGTATTGACAGTTTATTCCCTTTCATCGACGCTGTCTGATTTACTGAGTTCCTCCAGCATTTTCTCTGTGTGTGTTGCTGAAGATCTCCAGCGACCGCAGAATCTCTTCTGTTTAGATTATTCTTTTAATTCAAGTGCATCCAAGATGTAATTGACTAGGTTGATCTGAAAAGACATGTCATTTACATCCCATTAACTTAAGAACAACCCCCCGCCCCCACCCCCCACGATAGACTAGCAAACACACTTAAAAATGCAGGACAATCGTTTCTGGTTTTCCATTTTCCTGGATGAAATTCCCTCTGGGAATATATTGATTATCCAAAAGTCAATATATAAGGGGAATAGTCTGATTCCTGTCTGATCCAACACCAACTGATATTTTCAGACTGTCTCCATTCATTTATCTATGACCAGTTCTGACCAGGAAAGATTTCTCACTGTCAATATGATTGCAATTTATCAATTATCTCGGTAAGTAATTTTTTCATCTGAAATTACTTTAATGTTAAATCTGTTTTGATCTGTATTTTCGAGGGATGGAACTGGTCAGAAGACCGATGAACATTTACTCCAAATGCTGGCTCCCCACATTCTTTCACTCCTAACTACATTTTCGATAAAACTATGTATAATTAAGTCCTTCCAATTTTTTATTTTGCCTTATTTATTATCATAGGTTAGGTTATATTTGCGGTCTATATAAATTTAGAGTTGCAGATTCATACATAAGTACAGCACAGAAACAGGACTTTCGGCCCATCTAATCTATGCTGAGCCATATAAGCTGCCTTGTTTCATTGACCAGCACTGGGACCATGGTGCTCCATACCCCTACTATCCATGTACCTATCCAAACTTCTCTTAAACATTGAAATTGAGCTTTCTTGGATCACTTGAGCTGGCAGCTCCTTCCACGCTCTCATGACCCTCTCAGCGAAGAAGCTTCCACTCGTTCCCTTAAACTTCTCACCTTTCACCCTTAACCCATGACCTCTAGTTGTAGTGCCACCCAACCTCAGCGAAAAAAGCTTGCTTGCATTTACCCTCATAGTTATGTGTACCTCTGTCAAATCTGCTCTCAGTCTTCTACCGTAGGTTCCAAGGAAAAAGGTCCTAACCTATTCAATCTTTCCATATAACTCAGGTCCTCCAGACCCTGCAACATCCTTGTCAATTTCTCTGCACCCTTTCAACGTTATTTGCATCTTTTCTGTAGGTAGGTGTTCAAAACTGCACACAATACTTCTTACTAATGTCTTATACAACTTCAACATAACATCCCATCTCTCCTAACTCAATATTTTGATGTATGATGCACCAAAATCCTTCCTTCTGACTCTTACATTGAGTTATGTACCTGTATTCCCAGATCCCTCTGTTCCTCAGTGCCCTACCGTTCACTGTGCAAGACTTACCCTGGCTGACCCTACGAAAGTGCAGCACCTCTGGCTTGGCTGCATTAAGTCCCATCTGCCATTTTTCCCGACTGGTCTAGATCCTCCTGCAAGCTCTGATAGTCTTCCTCGTTGTCCACTACACCCCTAATCTTGGTGACATCCACAAATTAGCAAATCTGGTTTACCAGATTGTCATCCAGGTTGATGATACAGATGACAAACAACAACAAACAGGCCTCAGAGAGATAACCTTTCGCAGAAAACTAACGACTGACAACATCCACTGCCATCTTTTCACCCAATACCAGTGATTTGGATCAATAATACAACACGGTACCCTGACGATACAACGAGCCAACCACATGACCAATTAATCTTTGGAATGTGGGAAACTCATGTGGTCACGGTGGGAATTGAACCCGGGTCACTGGCACTGTCATAGCGTCGCTAAAAACCGCTAACGCCACCGTGCTGCTCCTGAATGTTATTCCGGGACGAAGCATAGGTTTTGCAAGATTCACAAGCTGATGGACAACAGTTTACCATTGATGATGCCGAAAAGACAACTGTTTACCATTGATGATGCCTGACCTGCTGAGTTCCTCCAGCATTTTGTGTGTGTGTGTGTGTGTGTGTGTACGCACATCCAGTAATGTGCTATACTTCACGAAATGCGGCGATGAGGTGGGGCGTTGAATCGTGTAGGCGGGAAGTTTGCTTCGTAGTTGGGGTGACCTCGCGAGATGGTTGGAGAATCTGTCAAGTTGATCACATAATCTAGCTACAAACACTAACTTAACTTCACCTGGTCTACACCTCATGGGCTGATGTTGTCACCTGATCTGTACAAATCGCTTCAGCGCAAATACGGGTTAAAAACCCGAAGTCAAAACCTGAGAGGCTTCCCAAGCTGCTTCCCGGCTGAACAAGCGGGCCCCATTTTATAGAGCTGCGTGTCAGTCAAGTTGTTTGGTTAAATCACATATTTTATTGGTCTACAGCACATTGACATTTAAAAGGCTGCTGCGCCTTTTTGTTCGACGTCTAAGACATGTGCTACTTAAAGCAGGGCTCTGAAAGCAGCCCGTTCTGTTCCGAGCGGCTTTGCTGATCCCGCAAACTTTGTAGCATTAGATGATCTCCCCTCTCGTTTCAAAATGCTTCGGCCGCCGGTGGGGTGGGGGAACAAAAAAAAAACTTTCGTCTGCAATTTTCAAGTAAATTTAATAAATGGCCATGCAAATTTTAAACACGAGATTCTGCAGATATTGGAAATCCAGAGCAACATCTAGTCCAAGACCCCTTATCGTGCTATTTTTTTTAAAGGAAGGGTTGGTGCACGTGGAATAACTTGACAGGAACTGAATTTCCAAAGCCAGTATATTGAGATATATTTCGCGCGCTGTTTTGGCCAAATAAGATTCTAGATTTTTAAGCGTCATTTCCAGTACACAAGTGTAAAGGGGAATGAAATAATTGTTCCTCCGGATCGCAGGCAGCACAAAAACACGATAAGATAAAGAGCACAATAAATACAACTACTTAAGGTAGCTTATATACTTAGATTAGTTGCATGTCCGTGAAAGTGACGCTGAGCTGTAGTAGAGCTACAATGGAACAAGAAAATCCGATATTTATATTTTATCGAAGGGACGATATAACAAAATCTATAAAGTTGCTCAACGGTATAGGTAAAGCAACAAATAAGCCTTAGACTGCATTGTAAGACGCTGTGTTATTCAGGATGGCTGGAAATTGGCTGGTTACTGATCTTGTCCTGTAATATAATGAAACCTGAGAATTTCTGTCATTCTGTGCATATGGTCCCGAGTGCTTTAATCCCAATTAGGGGCGGCTGACACACGGTCCTATTCATTGCGCCCAGGCTCTGAATTCATTTGCCTAGAAATGAACTTCGTAAATAGGGTCTCTCCTAAATGTGCCCAACAGCAAGGAAAATCGAATTGAGTGGAGAACTCATTCTAATGCGATCGAGTGAGAAAAGGTATGAATTTATAAGGTACACCGAAACATTGCAATTCAGCCACAAATCTCTGGTCTTTTATCTTCGACACGTCAACCGAAAGCGACGTAAAAGTTAGAGAGATCTGTTTAAAAAAAAGTCAGTTGACTTCTTGCATACTGAAATCGCGGCATAAAGACATCTTCAAACTTAGGTAGGGGAGGGGTGTTAAATCTTAATTTTAGACTACTTATCTTGCATGGGAAGAGAAAGTTTCCTTTAACAGACGTGAACATTTAGATTAATTAGTGTTAAATTGTAGGTAGCTTGTGGCGGGCTTCACAGCTAACCTATGTGTTGGCAAAAACTTAATAAATAACAATTTCTTATTTATAGAGCACTTTTCATCCAAGCGATGTAGTTCAAAGCGCTTTACAGTGGGATTAAGTTCAAGAATGAAAATAAAAGACAAAACGATGTTAGATGAAAGCAAGGTTAAATAAATAGGTTTTGAGCTGGCGTTTAAAAGTCTGCATCCCTTACAGTTTTAAGCACTGAGTGCCACAGCTTTGGAAGCGCAGTTCAAAAAAGATGACCCAACAATTAACTTCTGTGATGATGGATAACCAGTGAACTCGTGAGGTTTTGTTTTGCTTCGGATTATTAAACTAGCGTTTATCTCGGTACACGTTTTAGATCAGACTATAATGAGGATGGACTTCCTAACTAGTTGATGTTCTTTTTCGAATCTTTCTAGGCTAGCTCCTTCGATATGTTACAGTAACTTACTTCATTCAAAACAGCCCGTGAAATCAAATCATTTAACGTTTAATAAAACGGACATTAAAAAAAAAGTTGAGAAGCGCCTTGGAGGCAGCAACATTGCACCAGGGTTAAATCAGGGGGAAAAATGCCTTAAAGAAGGGGGTTTGCAAGATCTTCAGATTTATTCCACTGTTCGCCAATGATTAAGTTGGCTCTATATACAGGCATTCATGCTGGTTTGAATGTAATGTTGAACCTTCCCCAGCCAGAAGCATTTTGATGTGTTGAATGGAGCTCCCTGGTGGGACATTGGCCCAAGCTGCTGTGGTTATGGACGTCTGTTGTTCCTCAACATTCATGGCAGATTATCCGGCAACCTGTTAAGTCAAAAAGAACATTATGCCAAAAATGTTTCTCGATGGCGATGGCAGTTCAACGGCACGCGCAAAAAAAAAGCTCAAGCTGCCGCGGGCTCTCTTATCAAAGTATATTTCTGGGCAAACCTTATCATCAATGAAAGTTGATGCTTGGAGAATATCGGTTTGCCGCCAGTTCAGACTCTGTGACAACAAGCCCTGGAATGTTTTGATTATCCCCCATCCACAACATTGTCCTGGAATAAAGCTGAAACCATGTAATTAATGTGTCCTTTTATAAGACACAATACAGTCGTTCAAGCTATTTAATTTCATTTAATTTTCCATCCCATTTGCTCCGAACACTGCGTTACTTTGAACACCCCGTCTTTCACTCTGCTCCTGCTCCAATGGGCACATTAGATTGGTTTCACCCTTGCTTTTTTCGGGAGGGAAAATATAAAAGAAAACGTGTTCCTTCCCTCTCCTCTGGCCAATTTATTTCACTCGGGATGGTTCATCTTTGAGTCCGAGTTGGGAAAAAAAAACGGGCTGGTGTGAATGATTTCAGAGGAGGCTCTTTTATTTTTTCCCCGGCTGGGAACCAGTCACAATTGGCGAACATTAATAAATAACTTTCCTCCCAGTCAGGTTTTACATGGTTCTATTGATAAAATTGTTCGCGTGTCGTTCACGCTTTGAGATCATTAAATAAAGTATGGAAAGGCTCCACAAATAGAGCAGTGGGGTACCTTGCAGTCCAAAGCCATCTACCTCTCCTTGTCCAATTGGTGTCATCCTAAAGTCGCCAGGCCAGAGGTTACCGGGGGCATCTTCATGGCTTAAATTTATTGCCCCCTAACTTCTTGTTCCTTTTACTTGCGCCATCGAGATAAACACCAACGAAGAGTTATCGGGAAGGTCAGGCCCTACCTTTTAAAAATAAATCCGGCTGCTCCACGACTTTATCATTTCCTGTCAGAGTCACCTTATGTACAGACACTCCTGTGCCTAGCGTCACTTTATGGACATAGAATTAATCTATGTACATAAGCTATCTTACGTACTTATACGTATTATGTTTTAAATTATTGCGCGCTTTGTCTTCTTCTGTTTTTTTTTAGCTACATCAGATCCAGACTAACAATTATTTCACTCTCCTTCACATTTGTGTACTGGAAATGACATTAAACAATCGTGAAAGTGAACAATAGCTGCGTCCAATTCCATATTAATTATGATTATATAACAAGGGGTGCATTGAATAATATATGAGGTATATCTAGAGATTAAATTTACCGAGATGCAATCTCGCGTGTTTCGGATTCTATTTTAATTTGTTTTCAGCACAGATGAATTCTGTTGGCGTATAGATGGCATTTCGTCCGGCATTATAATTTTTGATGAATTGATGATGGTTGGTATAAACGCTATAAGCGTAGCTTTAAAGGAAGTCTGTACTGATACTGTGCTTGTTGAATGCTGTCAGTTAATATACTTTTTACGGCAAGCAAAAAAACAAAACCAAAAACCTTTGTTAAATAACCTACCCTAATCATTAAAGTTTTTTTCCTGCAGCATGGCGAATTGGCTGTATATGGTCTCTCGGACGATTTCACAGCGCGGTTGAATGGATTCTTAAACGGGTTCCTATCATTTTCACAATAAAATATACGTACCTCGTGGTATCATGCAGAAACATTAAATATATAATATGGCAATATTTAAATTTGTTACGGATGTGCATTTCAGTCGTGGGATCACGAACTGGGCATTCGGCAAAGATTGATGCGTGGATCGGATATGTGAAATAGCCATTTCGCTATCTAATTGCTTTATCTAATACATTCAACGCTGGCGTGTATCGTGCAAGGTGTACAGAAAATCAAAGTTCACTGTGAATTTATTACCAAAGTTCGTAAGTGTAACTATATCAGAAGGCTGTAGTCAACAGCCTCCGATTCCGATCAATGGGAGAATGTTGGGATGTTACTATTGAATTGTAGACCTAATTTAACGCGATATTGAATGTTACTCACAAAAGTACCTGATTAAAATAAAATCCACAATTGCTGTAACAAATTGGGATGTTTAATGACCTACAGGGCAACTCGCTCTGTTTGGAGTGTTAACCAAACACACTTAAGTGGAAATAGGAAACAGAGCGTGAAAAACAGGGGAAACTGTTTCACAGGTAAAACGAAGAATATTAATACATAAATATTATGTATAATATTTAACACTCGTCTTACAGGATAGACGGTGCATCAACTTCAATAACGGGTTAAACAGTTGAAATGTCTTACAGCTAACTTATTGCGTACAGTGGCAACCAAAGGAAGAAATATTTTTCTTCGTTAACGAAACCTTCGTTAACTTCCGCCTGAAAACCAGATGTAAAACTGTTGTCAATTTTAATTCACGGATAAAACGACTAGACCCAAAACGGTTTTCAAAAGGAATGTGGTAACGGTCACCTGCAAACAGCGTGAGGCGATCACTCCGAGGCAGAAGTAGTCATTCTTTAATTTGTCTTTCATGTATAAGAGATAAGATATCACATATCTATTTCTAAAAAAATATATATACGGAAAGCTTTTGTTGTGTGTTTAATTAAAAGGGCGCTTAAAATTTCCCCTTCCCCTCAGAGAGGTTGCTCAGAATGCAGTTATAACGCGTGATCCTATCTGAACTCCCAAATGATAGACTCAATTAATTTCCGAAATAGCGGGATATTGGCTATGCTTGTGTGGAATGACTGGCTTAAAATAATTCGGTGAACTGTACAGGCAAGAGTCTGACGCGGGAGGTGGACAAATGGAGATGGTAGTTCTCCCGAGACTATAGCGACTTTTCTGGTGTTCTACCATCAAGTACCTGCCCCGTTTCTATGCGGCACACGCCGAGTCAATAGAAGTTAACAAGTCCTCCAAACATTTCTGCTCTCTTTGTTTAACTGAGATCCACTCCTCTGAGAAAATAAAAAAAACAAGAGGGAGAGAAAAATCTTTGAAGTATATTTAACCTGAAAGGAATCAGCCAAGTAGACTTAACTTTAGTCACTTATTTTCCCAAAGTTTTGTTGGCCGCAATAAAAGAAGGTAAAATTTATGGAGAAATTATACAGTGAATTTGTCACTTAAAATATCGTAACTGTCTGCCGGACAATAACACAAGCTGACGATTAATGGACCCGCCAGACCTTTGATTCACAATCGCCTTTCTTGCTCTCTTGACAAATTGGATTTTAGGAAGGGGAAGGTCGCTAAGGCCATTGTTCTTTGCCGTTTCGAGCACTTTATTATTCAGTTGGGTAGGGAAAGTCTCCATGTGTTTCTCTCTGACCCTCTTGGGCTGCGGCTCGCAGCTGTGATCGCACCAAAACTCTCTCACCAAACTGAGGCACTCTGTGCCCTCCGCTCCAACGCAACGGTCCCCCCTTTGGATAGAAAAAGCGCAGCGCATGGACTCCGGCGCGTCATTTCACAGGCGGAGACCAGTGTGTGTCCATCTCCTGTCTCTCTCTCTCTCTCTCTCTCTCTCTCTCTCTCTTTCTCTCTCTCTCTCTCCCTCTCCCCTCTCCCTCCCTCTCTCTCTCTCTCTCTCTCGCTCGCTCACACACACACACACGCACACACACACACGTATCTGTCTCATCTCGCTACCAACCCACCCCTCTTCCCTCAGCCCCTTCTTTTCACCTCTCTGCATTCCCGGAGCTATGCAAACCCCCCGGAGTTCGGCGATCACCGTCACCGCGGGAAGCATCATCCCGGCCGGGCTCCGTCTAGGTCCCGTACAGGGCATTTTTAAGCTGGGGAAATATATGTCCGATCGCAAGGAGCATTGCAACAAGAAAAAGGTAATGCATTTGTTGCCGACCAGAAATATTTAATATATAGTTTTCCTTTTTCATTTCTCGAGAGCGGGAGAGAAAACGCTGCCTTCCGAGTAGTTGGACAGCAGCTTCAAAGTATAATTAGAATGTATTATTCGCACTCTTAAATCAGGCCAAATAATATTTCAAATAAATCCTTTATTCATCTATAAAACACTAGAGGAAGAACCACTCACCCTGGAGTTTTCCCGGTATTGTTTTCAGTTGTCCATTGTCATGGATCCCAGTCTAATCGTTTAGTCGCTAATTGTTAGTTAATTGTGTTTTCCTTGCAAATTACCATACAGTGTGAACTTCTGTTAAAGTTATTGACAGATTGCTTTTATTGTATCTAATTTCTACAATTGCGTGCGGTTAAAGGGTTCAATATCACGGTCTACAATTAACCGAACGGTCAGGTTTCAATTAATTTATTTTGCCTTGTCGAGATCCATAATCTAAATGGAAAATGTTGTTTGCAAGATACTTAATTATTTTCATTCAAAATCGTTGCACGCTAGCTTTAAACATGTCCCTGATAACACAGAAATAGTACCCCCTTTATCTTGACTTAAATCTTAAATTGTATTGGAATAAATTCAGTTTATGCATTTAGCGACGAGATTTAGCGGAACAGTTGATATTAGCTGGACTCGGCCCCCTTCCATAAACCCGTATTTATTTGTCTATGATTTAACTGTTAGGCTTAACGCAATCAATCGCAAATGATACAAGCTACTCCCCTTGCTGGCATATTAAAACGAGGAATATGCTCAGGAAGATTATTTGTGTGTATACAGGAAAAGTTGTGCAGTGCCTTATGCCACATATAACCACGAGTTTCGTTAAGCAGGTGTAGATGCCGTGTCGTCACGGTCAGATTCTTAATTTGTTAAATCCTTTTTAAACGGCCTGACAAACAATGTTATTTATTTCTCGTCTGTTTCCATTTTATTACGCGCGGAAGGACCGCTCTGCCTAATTAATAGCTAACCGCCCCCCCCCCCACCCTGCGACCATTTGCCCCGCCCATATTTTGTTAATATCTCCCCTTCACGGCGCATGATTAACGGTGCTTATTTTCCAATGTCTGTTAGTTGGAGTTCTCTGCTCGTCGGACAGCGTGTTCGAATTCTCGAGAGGCATAGTATAAGCCAGGAGATAAGCACTGAGTGCGCCGCACAATTCGGTTCCTCCATCGGACAACTGCCAAACACGAACGGGCGTCACCGCTACCTCACCGGCCAATGGACGGCAAAGCCACAGTCATAGGGTTCAACTGAGAACAGTGTTCTCAGATTCCGAAGCTCGGATGTGTAATAATTTTCAAACTTTTAAACCCATTTTATTACCGAAGTCCGTGTACGTCACCATATACTACATTGAGATTCATTTTCTTGCAGGCATTTAGAGGAAGTAAAGAAATACAATAGAATTTATGAAATCCGGTTCGCCCTGCTCTCTCACGCCCTTGCCCCTATATCTTTGCAAATTTCCCTCTGTTGATTATGTCAGGATGAACCAACCGGATTTCATAAATACTATTGCATTTCTCTTTAGAGACTGCAAGACTATCGAATCTCTATGCATGAACAGCCAGTGTGCAGAAGATAAGTATTGATTTGCTAAGCACATCGGATTTGCTTGCTTATCCTTTACTGCCTGTAATTCAAATCTTAAACAATATACAATTAGAAACACCGGGGAACGCGCAGTGACAATGTGAGAAAGCTTTCAACACTATCTAACCACAGCTGAATTCTGCTTCAATGTAAACGGCGTTTGTTCGTTTGTTTGAGTGTAAGGTTCAACTCTTCTAATGTTTGTGTCGCTTAATGAAACATAAGCAACACAGGCCTACAGTGAGTTCAACACTCTCTGGTCCCTCTGTCTGTCTCTGTCTCTCTCTCTCTCTGTCACTCACACACACACACACACTCACATATACACAATCACAGTCACACTCACATTCACGCACACTCACTCACACACGGGGAAACGGACGCGCATCACCACTCTGGGTGGTTTTTGGTGTCATCATCACCATCAGTTCCTGTCAGGTCACACATATCCTTGTGTGTCTTGTTACAACTAAAACGCCTAGTATACACACTGTTGCTTAACCAACTTTAAAACAATACCGCATGTTTAAGATAAACATGCGCTCCCATATGTTTCGTTTTTGCTTTAATCTGGTGTTTTTTATAAGCGGAGCGTTGTGAACACGATTCTGTATTTTATGAATGCGGGTGTCTATTGCAAATAACCAGCGAAGTGGAACGAATATTAGAGAGATAAAGCAGGAATCTGAAAAAAAATGCTCTTCCCTAAATTGTGATGCTGTGGACGTGTTTCAGGTGCGTTTTGTTAGAGGGGATTTGGTTGATGAAGCCGGCGACTCCGTGCCGGAATGGACAGAGTTAATCCGACCAGCCAGGCATATCCAAGAGCAGAACTTAGAAGCAATCACCGACCTTCCGGGGGGACAGGTACATCAACATCCGCTGTATTTGGGACAGAAATATAGTTTTCCATCAACCCTGTTTGGTAACATCTAATCGTTAGGAGTCGGTATCCGTTCCTTTCCGCAGATATTTTACCGAACACTGAGGGAAATCCAGCCTGGAGAGGAGCTAGCTGCTTGGTATTCCAGTTCTTTAGCTCAGTGGCTCGATATCCCAACCACAGCTACACCGACACACGATGAGAAAGGTAGGGACAATCTTCTCAGCTCTCGCTGCACTACAGTAATGGGAAAGAGCAACGCTAGATGTGTACACTGCTTCGAAAGTATTTCTGCAGTTTTTCCGCACACAGGTTTAAGAATCAATACTCTTGCACGAATCTTCTGTGTGTATAAATATATAAACGCAAAATTACAAGTGTCTGCTTTTTGACTACGAGCAGCGCTGATATTTACGGATCAGAGCAGTTTATATTTATATTCGATAATACCTTAATTATGCACTGGGTGTATTTTGTCTCTTTGAGTATGGTTACAACAGATAGCCAAATCCCCTTTATTTTAACACTCTCACCCTCCAACTTCAGGAGAGGCGGGGTAATCGCAATTCGCGAAAGACGAACGGGAAGTTCGAAGTCCAAAGTGAATTTTATAACCGGATGAAATTTAACGCGTGTATCACCACATTCTACCTTGAGGTTCACTTTCGGCGATAAGCCCGTTAGACGCAGAAGGGGAAGTGGCAGAAACAGAGCGTGTTTACAGTTTAGATGCAATGTAACGTCATTGCGCTGAGCCCGAAGTGGGACTGTCCATACTGCCCCCGATCATGTGGGCACCAGGGTAGCATTTGGAAAATTTGCAGTCTCTGCCGTAGTATTTAACTCATGTGAAGTTGTTCGGCAACGGGACATTCTATTCATTTTCTGAATAAGTTCGCATTGATTCCAATTGGCTGTTAATATACACAGAAGATAAATTAATCCCGTGGTTGAACTGCAAGCGGTATTGTTCTTTTCAGTTCTATTGCTGTGTCAGAGTCAATAGCACTTTGTCCAATGAAATAGTCTGAATTTGATTATGCTGGGTAATTTATTAAAGAGTATGTTCGGTTTGAACTTGCAGTGATTGGAATTTCAGTGTACCGTCCTTTGTAAAAATGTCTGCTCGCTCTGTATCGCTGGTCAAACTCCAGTTTCTAATCTGCGCCCCAGACTCTCAAGGTCGTTGCGAATCACGGCTGTTTATAGTCATAGAGTAAACACACACACAAAATGCTGGAGGAACTCTGCAGGTCAGGCAGCATCTGCAGAAATGAATGAACAGTCTCTGTTTCGGGCCGAGACCCTTCGTCAGGACTGGGAAGGGGGCGGGGGGGGGGAAGAAAAATCCAGAAGGATGTCGACTGTTTATTCACGTCCACAGATGCTGCCTGGCCTGCTGAGTTCCCCCAGCGTTTTGTGTGTGTCACTCTGGCTTTCCAGCATCTGCAGAATCTCCTACGTTTTTCATCGATGGTCATCTGCAGCCGCAGCTCGTAGTGGCGTAGATTGAAAAAAGCCAGCCGAATGCTCCCCCCCACCCCCTCCACCCCGAGTGGGAAATTCTCCGTTATACTTCGGTCAAAGTAAACGAGAGTTTATTGGATCTGCCGAGAAATTGACCTGTAATTAAGGCCGAAAAATCTTGGCTTCTCTTTTCAATTTGGAAGGTGTATTTTTAACGATCTTGACAGAGGTTTTGTTAGAATCGAAAGCAACTTTTCCTGCTTTGTTGAGATCTCCGGGACGAGCGGCCACTCAGAACTTCAGCAACAAAAACAGAGAAGTCTGGGCAACTTCCCGCAGATCAGGCTGAGCACTTGCCTGGCTCGTAAGGCCATAAGGCGTAGGAGCAGAATTACGCCATTCGGCCCTTCGATTCTGCTCCGCCATTCCCTTCATGACTGACTGAATTTCCCTCTCAACCCCATTATCCCCGATACCCGGACTAACCAAGAACCCATGAACCTCCGCGATATGTACCCAATATCTTGCCCTTAGCGGTCGGTGACCGTGACTTCCGTATGTTCACAGCTGCGAAGAGACACGGCGATATCGCGTGGGCAGAACTACTAGCCATTCTATTGAATGTACTATTTTGTTCTGGACTAGGATCACTGCCACCCGCAGCCTGCTACTGCCCCTTAAGCACTCTGCATGGCTTGGCGTTTTCGCGGTACCCTGAAGGATTCGGCGGACTGGACTCGGTAGAATTTATCTCCTTATCTACTTAGCGATCCAGCGCGGATTGGGTTCTTCCGGCCCCCCGAGTCGCGCCGCCCAGCAACCCCAGATTTAACCCTAACAGGACTATTTCCGATTAACCCGCTCACCGGTTCGCCTTTGGGCTATAAGCGGAAGCCGGAACGCCCGGAGGAAACCCACGTAGTCCACAGGGAGTACGTACAAACTCCTTACAGAGGTCGAGTCGCGCTAACCGCTTCGTTACCGTGGAGAATGCAGAAATGGCTGCGGCCATTTGCTGGAACCTCTGGGTGTCTTCAGCATTTGCCGTTCTTGTTTTGACAGCTTCTGCGGCCTTCTCCACAGCTACAGGGAGAATGGGGTTGAGAGGGGTAATAAATCAGCGGACTCATCCTGAGCCTATGTTTTATCGTCTTCCGTGCTGACGTGAAACATATGTAATTTCAAGGAAAATTAGATTAAAAGTATAATTAAGAAGCTGTCAAGATGTTGGCTGACCTTCGCCCCCTCCCACCCCTTCGACGCTGGTTATTTCATATATGACCAGTCTTCATTTCTAGAAATGTTTAGCGGACTGTGAGAAGTAATACAGGGTGATACATATTTTAGTAATTGCATCTTTATTCATTTCAAACGTGGAAGTAAAATTATTATTACAGTGCGTATGCTGCCCTGAGATGAACTTCTCCATTGTGAGCAATGATGTTTCTATATCAGGTCGTGAGGCAACTGTAAATAACAGACGCAGGCAGACTGGAGTTTGGTTAACGTGGTTTCCTGCACGCAAGTGCAAGGAGAGCGAAACCATTGTTAATCCGGATCCGATGCGGCCCAACCCCCCCTCCCACCGCAAAAAATAAAGAACATGATAATGATAATAATAGCAAAATATAGATATAATTGTGTAACGAAATTGGCCAATGCGAAATAAAATGGGGCAAGGGCTATTTGCGTCGGGTTCCAGGGAGCGCGCAGAGGTGGGGTGGGGGTGGACTTCGGGTGCATTAACTAGAAGGCACAATTGGCTCCAAATTGTGGATGGGCGCAATATTGTGCTCTTCAAAGGAATAATCGCGTAGTACATCCAATATTGTATTCAGCTTGAAGTCCCACTTTTCAGAGGGACGTGGTGCTGGTGATTTTTGACGGAGAAGGGGAGGGTGGCTAAACCTCTGTCACCTCTAATCCAAGTTGTAAGGTAATGGGGGGTTACTAAAATTCGGGCTTGGGCTACGTTCTCCTCACTGTTACCGTCCAGGAGCCTGAAGACAAACGCTGAGCGTGTCAGGAACAGCCTCTTCCCCCTCCACCATCAGATTTCTGAATAGACAATAAACCCGCGTAAACTCTATTTTTTTTAAATTTTGCTCTCTTTTTGTCCTACTTATTTAATCAATTTATTTATCTATGATTACAGTTCTTAATGCAATTTATAGTTTCCTTTTAATTGTACTTCTCGTAGAACAACAAAATTTCACAAAACATGCCAGTGACATTAAACCTGACTGTGATTCTGATTTTGATAACAAAACTCCCCAATTATTACAAGAAGCTTTACAGAATCTTCCCCCCCCCAAAAAAAAATCAACGTACTCGCCTCTTCCCGAGACCTACGGCCCCATCCCAACGCTTAAAGACCACCTACTATAATCTAGTGTAGATTGGATGTGCATGAAGGACACTGAATAATAATGGACCGAGCGCACAGCAGTGCAAAACGACTGGTACAGTTTCTTTCTTTTGTAATACAATGTAAATACGCCATACACGCAGTCCAACGCTGTTGCGGAGACCCGAGCTGTTAAAAAGTGTAATGTCTGTACTTCTAATAAACCTGAAAGAAACAGGTGTAGTTAAAAATACTCCAAAGCGACCCTTCAACGTACAACGAATCAATATTTCAGTCAATAGTTTATTGATGCGGTAATACTGAAATTATAAACACCAATTCAGAGTCAGAATCATGTTCAATGTCACTGGCATATGTCGTGAAATTTGTTGTTTTGCGGCAGCAGTAAAGTTCAATACTTAAAAAAAGCTATAAATTACAATTATCTATATTATTAAATAAGTCGTGCAGAACAAGATGAAAAAAAATAGCTTGGTAAGGTCCGGTTCAGAAATCTCTTGGTGGAGGGGAGAAAGCTGTTCCCGAAATGTTGAGTGCGTGTCTTCAGGCTCCTGTGCCTCCTCCATGATGGTGGCAATGAGAAGAGGGCATGTCCTGGGTGATGGGGGTCCTTAATGATTGATGCCACCTTTTTGAGGCATCATCCATTGAATGTGTCCTTGTTGCCGAGAAGGTGTTGTTGCTTTTGGAAGATATCCTGGATTCTGGGGAGGCGAGTGCCCATGATGGACTGGCTGAGTTTACAACTTGCTGCAGCTTTTTCCGATCCTGTGCAGTGGCCCCTCCAGACCGGACATGATGCAACCAGTTGGAATGCCCTCCAAGGGTACATTTGTAGAAATCGAAGAACTCGCTTTCTCTAAGGGGGTTTTTGCAGGTCGCGCAAAATCATTTCACCTGAACTCCGATGCTGCCATTAAGACCATTGCTCACTTTGAACCCAGACAACTGAACCAGTCATATAAACTACTGAATCGTGCAGCAGCGATTCTGTAGACGCTGGAAATCCAGAGCAACGCACACAAAATGCTCCAGGAACTCGGCCGTTCAGGCAGTATCAATGGAAATGACATTTGGAGCCGAGGCCCGAGTTCCTCCAGCATTTTGTGTTTGCTGCTCTGGGTTGCGCACTCGATATCCGTAATCCTAAGGCTGCAGATGGTACTTAGACTCCATAACGTGGACTACCAGTAAAAATATCCGAATCATTTGACTTCTGTACAATTTAAAATACACTTCAAAATACCTGTTTTATTGGTTTGCATTTTTCACACTATTTAACGTTTCTGTTTGTTTTTTCTTAGAATAGAGGTTTCAGCTTGTAACTAACGATTGCACCCCGTTTTAAAATAAGGCTTTGAGCCCCTAACCTCACCACCCCCTCTTTCCACTATACATTTGCGTAATACAGGTAACGGTAAATAATAATATTTCGATAAATAACGTTTATTTTATCTGTTCATTTATTTTTTTATCAGAGACACAGCGCGGGGCAGGGCCTTTCGTCCCAGCGAGCCGCGCTGCCAGGCAAATTGCCCATTTTAACCCTAGTCTGATCACAGGGCAGTTTACAATGAACAATTAACTGTGGGAGGAAACCGCAGCACCTGGAAGAACCCCTCACGTTCACGGGAAACATGCGCAGTGAACTCCGGAATTGTACTCCGCACTCCGACACCTAACCCCCTACGCTACCTTGACGCCCCCGGCGCCATGCTTCCTGAGATGGCATTAGTTTCAAAACTTTGTAATATACAGCGTTAATCTTTATTTAATTATTATATCATACGAATTATTTTTAAAAGCTATTGATAACAGATTCCAAAGTGTGGTTTTAATCAAATACTGAAGATTACGTTTCCATACCTAGTTAAGGTGAACGACGGATTTACAAATACATTGCCGCAAGCTGGTTAGAATAAAGTGCATTGTTAGGCATGCAGTAGTGCCAGCTTGAAAGCGAGCATTTAAGTTGAACGGAAACAGCCCCGAAACTCGCCACTATACATTTATTCGATGCCATTGAAGCTTTCAACGTGATAACAACATTTCAAAATCACAAGCTTGCCGCTGGAAGAACTAACACCGTGCACTTGGACCGTTTCTGTAAGAAATATTCAAGTCGGATATTTATTATGTCTGGTGTGTGAATCGGCTTTGTTCCTGGCGTGTTTCCTGAGACAGAGTCGGAACAAAAGTATCAGCGAGTTAGGAAGACGAAATGATTTTGTCTCGTGCTAATTTTCAGCAAAGCACCGGAAGACTAACACATTCAGATGCTTTGCAGGCGTTTACAGTCTTAGAACAAAGTTCGATCGAACTTTTCCAATTGTACACAATACGTGCAGATTGTTAAAATGAAAATCGACAATGCGTCAAGTTAATTATAATTATACTTGTAATATAGGCTTGTCAGTTACAAAATAGCATGGATTCTAATGGATGTGGGAATAGACCGTAAGCAAAGTTTTCCATGAAGAAGCATTAGGTCGGGGCACGTATGTTGGGACTGCATCCAAGAAACAAAAAGATGAGAGAAGAGAACTACATTAAAGGGGAATCGGTAACGAGAACAGATATAGTATAACAGAATTAACGAGAATAAAGGGGAAAATAGTTATAGTGAAATTGAAACTTTGGAAAAGATAAACACACACAAAATGCTGGAGGAAGCCAGCAAGTCAGGCAGCATCTATGGAAAGAAGTTGACGTTTCGAGTCGAGACCCATCATCAGGACCGAAATGTCGACTGTTTAATCCTTTCCATAGATGCTGCCTGACCTGCTGAGTTCCTCCAGCATTTTGTGGGTGTTAGTCGGGATTTCCAGCATCTGCAGAATCTCTTGTGTGAAAAGATAAAAGAGTGAGCTGATGGTCAAAGATTGAGAGCCTTGCTTTCTGTTGTACAATGAACAGTTTGACGCCATTCTTTCATTGCAGTATCTACAAATGAGGGCACCTCAAGGAATTGTTTGTCTTTGAATAGCGCACGTTAATATTCTGGACATTGTTCCCACTTTAATGAGAAGCTTATGATATATATATTGCTCTTTGGGCAGTTTGTTCAACTCCTTGCCATACGCCTCCTCTCTTCAGCATCAACAGATGGGCTTAGTGCATTGTTTCAAGCGCCCCATGATTTCAAGGAACAGCTGTTGTCACCTCGAAGGCTGGTAAAGCCCAAAACATTAACTGTCTAGATTGTGTATGCCTGATCAGGCTTACGTTTCCTCCTTAGAGAAGAGAATAATGAATAACCGGACTAAGAAATGCATATACATCACTCCACTGAGTTGTTTGTCCCGCTGACTTCCTTTTACATTTACTACCATTTAATTTGTAAAGTTTTTGGGTTGGGTCACAGAACTCGGCCTGGTGCACATCAATACTCTCGACCTTCTGCAGATGCGCAGTGGAGAGCACCCGAACACGCGCATCAGAATCGATCAGGTTTTATATCACCGGCATATGTTTTTTTGAGGTTTATCGTTTTCCCGCAGCAGTACTGAGAGACCCATAATAAAAAAATATAGGTTACAATAAGATATACAGTATACAAAATTAAATAACTTGTGTACAGCAAGAAAAAAAATAGGTAGTGTGCATGAGTTCATTGTGCATTCAGAGATCCGATGGTGGAGGGGAAGAAGCTGTTCCCAAAACGTTGAGTGTGTGTGTCTTCAAGCTCCCCTACCCCTTCCTTAATCGTAGCAATGAGAAGAGGGCACGTCCTGGGTGATGGGGGTACTTAATGATGGATGCCGCTTTTCTGAGGCTTCGCTTTTTTAAAGATGTCCCCGATGCTGGCTAGGCTAGTGCTGATAATGAAGTTTACAACTTTGTGCAGACCTTTCCGATCCTGGGCAGATAGATGCACTGTGGGGGGGCTGGAGAGCTCCACAACGGGTAGCTAGGATTGCCCAACGCAGCCCCGGCACCAGCCAACTCGTCAGCAAGGACATATATACGGGAAGGTGTCTGACATGAAGGCCAACAGTATCATGAAGGATCTCATTCACTCTGTTCATGGACCATCAGAGAAGGGGCTACGCAGCCCATCCACGCCAGGATCACTAGACTTAAAAAATAGTTACTTCCACCAAGCAGTAAGGCTGATCAACCACTCCGCTCACTAGCCCAGAACCAGTAAACCCACATCAGACACGCTTCCCCTCAGCGCCTTCACACCCCTCATGACTCGAAGCACTGCCACATCACAGTCACCTGTACATTGTGTTCATGGGGTTATTTTCTATATTTACATTTATTGTGTTTCTTTGCGCTGCATGGGATCCGGAGTTGCAATAATTTTCTTCTCCTTTACACCTGTGTGCGAAAGAATGGCAGTAGACAATCTTGTGAATCTTGAATCTTGAAGGCAGAGGGTGTGAACAAGAACTGAAAACGGATCTTTGCCCTACCTTAATATCAGACCTTTTGTTTTGCAACGTGCAGCTTATTTTTAAGTTCTATATATTTTTGTTTACTTTTTTGTATTTTTGTATCATTTCGTACCATTGGTAGAATTGGTACTATTTTGTACCAGTTTTGCACATTGGGTGTTTCGGCCCTGTTGGATATGTAGTTTTTTTTTCGTGTTCTTTGTTTTCCTGCGGGTGCCTGCAAGAAAATGAATCCCGAGATGGCATTTGATGCCCATTGATAGGAAACTTACTTTGAACTTTACTCAATTAACTGTTGAAAGATGAGCAATAATTTGAAAGCCGTGTAAGGAAAACAATTTAGGCAATTCGGCCCATCTAGCCTGATCTGCCATTCCGTCATGGTTGATGTATTATCCCTCCCAACCCCATTCTCCTGCCTCTCCTTGCAGCCTTTGGCGCCCTGACTAATCAGGAACCTATCAGCCCCCTCTTTAAATACCCCCGAAGACTGGCTCTCCAGAGCCACTCGTGGCAATGGATTTCACTGGTTTACCACCCTCTAGCTAAAGGAATTCCTCCTCATCTCTGTTCTAAAGGGGCATGTCTACTCGTGTTAAATGACTCTTAACGTCTACGTTTCTATGGTTTATCCTTGCTGCATGTCTTTCCAGTAAAAAAACATTTGCAATTTCACTCTGAAACTCAGTATTTTTTTCCTGTTCCGTAGGGGAAGAGCGCTATATTTGTTGGTACTGCTGGAGAGCGTTTAAATATCCGAACACGCTAAAGGCTCACATACACTTCCACTGCACCCTGAGTAACGGCAGAGGATTCATCAACAACGACCAGACTCGGATCTCGGAAACTTTCAGCAGGTCGCCGAAGAGTGCAGACATATCCAGTACAGCAACGCTGAGGAATGGTCATCAAATCTCACCCGTCTCTGCAGAGGAGGGTAAACGATCAGTTTCGCCATTCCTGGCCAAAGCCTCCCTGATTAAGAAGTCAGCGGGGTCGTTGGATGAACAGGACCGGGCTCTGGACATGAGCGTTAACTCAGCCCGAAGCCACGCTTCCCTGACCACCCTCAGCGAGACTTCCTCAATAGTCAGTGCGATGGGCTTTCATCCTGGGATTAGATCCGCGTTCAAACCTACCGGATTATCAAAATTAATATCTTCCGAGCCGGGCGGTGACTGCAGCAGCAAGACAAATGGAATGGCCTTCAATAAGCTGCCCACCAGCATGAAACCGCCGCGTTCTACCAGCGAGACCATGGTAGGAAGCCACCCTTCCAAGTGCATCCACTCAATAGAGCCCCCGGCCCCCGCACTGCCCTGCAGTGACAGCACCAGAGGCTTTCCTTTGTTTAGCAACTTTGAAGAGACGTCGGCCTTCAAACACGTCGAAAGGGGTTTCCACACCAGCCTGTCTCCGAGCCGCTGTGCCACCATTCCAAGCGGCGTCCATTTTGAGAGGTTCTCCATTCCTCCCTTTGAAGGTGTGAAGCCTTTCCCCGGGGAATGCAACATTCCGCTGATGCCCTTGACCGTGTACAATGGCGAATTCCTCTACAGCTCCCCCTATTACCCCCTGAAGTTCCACTTCAGCAACTTGGTCAAGTACCCAGAGACCGTCACCTACTTTGGCGCCCCATCCCTCAATCCGGAACTTGGCTCCATCACCAACATCGACCGAGAAATCGCAATGCACACCCAGCAACTGAGCAGCATCGCCGCGGAAAAGAACAGATCCCGACTGGAGTCCATTTCGACCACCACCACTTCCAGCGGCAAACCCAAAAAGGGCCACCTCTGCCTATACTGCGGTAAGCTCTACTCCCGTAAATACGGCCTTAAAATCCACATGCGGACACATACGGGCTACAAGCCTCTAAAGTGCAAAGTTTGCCTCCGACCTTTCGGAGATCCCAGCAACCTCAACAAACACATCCGCTTACACGCGGAGGGGAACACGCCCTACAGGTGTGAATTCTGCGGCAAGGTGTTGGTGCGTCGCAGGGATTTGGAGAGGCATGTGAAATCCCGACACCCAGGGCAAAATATTCACAAGGCAGACAGCAAAATGGACGAAGCCGAGCAGAAAAGTGACCACAGCAACGAGAGCGACGTGGATGTGTGCTTTACTGACGATCAGAGCGACCAAGATTCAGGAAGGAACAATGATCAGTGAATAGAACTGACACGTGAATTGCCAAAACCCCAAAACGCTTGAAGCCTGTTTATTTTGTATATAAGATGATAGGAATTGTGCCTTTCGGTGACCGTATCGTATAGGATATTTATTAGGGAAGAGCAATATCAGAACCAGTATCCGAATCGTTTTCCATTCTGTGCAATTCTTGAATGCCAAGCCTCTGCCGTTTAATAATTAGAGAACTTAATAGAGAATTAATAGAGGGCGTCACGGTAGCATAGCGGTTAGCGCGACGCTACTACAGTAAGGAGTTTGCACCTTCCCTCCATGAACGCGTGGGTTTCCTCCGAGTGCTCCGGAAAGACGTACCGGTTAGTAGGTTAATTGGTCTTTGTAAATTGTCCTGCGATTAGGCTAGGGTTAAATAGGCGGGATGCTGGGCAGCGCGGCTCGTTCCCCCGAAGGGCATGTTCCGAGCTGGATTTCTCAATACAATAAATTCAAACGACCGTGACAACATAACAAATTGAGTATCAGTAACTTCATTAAAAATCTCGATACTTCCTATCAGTTTTAGCTGTCGTTGTAATATTCTCATAGCGTTAATTTTAAATTCAACACACACTGCAGTAAACGGAAGAATCCTCATCGTGACTTCCCGTTGATTAATCAGTCATCAGGACCAGAATGAATAACAATCGCTTAGGCAAATGTGTGACTATCAAAATACTTCTCTAGCAGACAAAGCTAAAAGTGACATATGATGTAGAGCTGGGAGCAATTATTTAATTTGGTGTAAACTCGCGTCCTTAAAGGGTCAGGCTTTAAAGCACTAAACGTGGGCGCGGAACATTACAGAGGCACTGTTGTTGGTAGATTGATGGTTACGATTTTTTAAAGCATCTGATTATTTTGATCATTTTTTCTGTTCACGTGTTTTCTGAAGACGTATTAAAAGCATGAATCTGAAAGTACGTGGCAATGCTATATATAATTTTAAAGAGAATATAATTTTTCGTGATGTCGATAAACATGTTGTGAATTTGTTTTTTATATATTGACTGATGTACAGTGCACCCGATAATCGCCTTTTCGTTACCATGCATTGTGCGCGAATTTGCAAATAAACTTTTAACGACGAAATAAGTTCTTTTGAGTTTGAACTTGCAACTAAAGTTAAAACAGTGCGTCAATTAACGCCGTCTTGAAATAAATCCAAACTTTCCTTTTGTTTTAGTTTCTTAAACTAACATTACTTGGAAATCATTCGAGACTCTGCCGCTGATTAGGACCAGGGTGTGGGAAAAGCGATTTATGCAAAAGCAGTGATGCATTTTAGGATTTTGTCATCGAGTTGTCTTGATTAGATCGAACATTTTCACTGTAAACATAATTTTCAACCCTGACTTATTTCCCCCGTCTGTCTAAGATGTCTAAACAAAACCTGTAGCTCTCTCATTGGGAGGAAGGCTACCTCAGGATCATCAGGCTGCAAAGCAGTTACTTCCCCCAAGCCGCAAGGCTGATCGACACCTCCACCCCTCCACACTCCCAATCACCACTACCTGTCACTGTCAACATGCGCAGACAGTCCCGAGCTTAAGGTCACTTTATAGACATGCAATCAATCTATGCATACAAACTATCTTATAAACACCTTTTCTACGTACTATTAAAGAATCCATTTAAAAAAAAGCCTCAATAATAAATCTTAAGTGTTTCAAAACATAAATTGGCAGATACTTGGTGCAGAGGGAAATACCGTGGAGCTTGAGATGCAGTAATAGTTTCTGACGAGAGCGTGGCGTGTACACTCAGTGGCCACTTTATTAGGTACAGATGTACATCTGCAGATTAATGCGAATTTTTAATCACGCATGCAAATCAGGCCATTCGGCCCATCGAATCTGCTCCGCCGTATCATCGTGGCTGATTTATGGTCCCTCTCAATCCCATTCTCCTGCCTTCTCCCCGTAACCTTTGACGCCCTGACTAGTAAATAGCCTATCAACCTCCGCGTTAAATGTGCAAAATGATATGGCCTCCACAGCCATCTGTAAGAATGCATTCCAAAGATTCACCACCCTCTGGCTAAAGAAATTCCTCCTCATCTCTGTTCTAAATGGGCATCCCTCTCTTCTGAGGTTGTTTCTTCTGGTCCTGGACTCACCACCACCACTCTACCCTGACCTTTCAATATTCCATTGGTTTCAATGAGTTCCCTCTTCATTTTTCTAAACTCCAGCGAGTACAGGCCCAGAGCCTCATACGTTAACCCTTTCATTCCAGGAATAATTCTTGTGGATATCCTCTGGACCCTCTCCAATGCCAGCACACCCTTTCTTAGATAAGGGGCCCCAAATTAAACCGAATTCTCCAAATGCAGTCTGACCAATGCCTAATGAAGCCTTATCATTATATCCTTGCTTCTACTATTCCAATCCTCTTGAAATGAATGTTGCTATTACATTTACCTTCCTTGTGACTGACCCAACCTGCAAGTTATCCATTAGGGAATCCTGCACAATGACTCCCAAGTCCCTCTGCACCTCTGATTTTTCAATTTTCTCCCCATTTAGAAAATAGTCTACGCCAAGTGATGACTATACACTTCCCAACACTATATTCCATCTGCCAGACCTCTGGCCATTCTCCTTTTCTGTCTAAGTCCTTCTGCAGATTCCCTCCTTCCTCCACACTACCTGCCCCTCCACCTATCTTCATATTATCCGCAAACCTGGCCACAAGGCCATCAATTCTGTTATCCAAGTCATTGATATGTAACATGAAAAGAAGCGGTCCCAACACTGACCCCTGCAGAACACCACCAGTCACTGGCAGCCAATCAGAAAAGGCTCTCTTTTCTTCCACTCTTTGCCTCCTACCAGTCGTCAATCTTCTATCCATGCTAATATCTTTCCTGTGACCATGGGTTCTTGTCTTGTTAAGCAGCAGCTCATTGCATAAAAAACATATGTTTAAGAGGTTTAGTTGTTGTTCAGGCCAAACATCAGAAGGGGGAAGAAATGCGATCTAAGTGACTTTGATTGTTGGTGCCAGACGGGGTGGTCTGAGCGTTTCAGATCACCTGGGGTTTCCCCGTATAATGTTTTCTGGAGTTTACAGAGAATAATGCAAAAAACAAAATCGCAAACAAAAAAAAAACACACCGAGTGAGAGGCCGTTCTGTGTGAGAGAGGTCAGAGGAGAATGGCCAGGCTGGTTCAAGATACCAGGAAGGCGTCAGTAACTCAAGTAGCCACGCCTTAGTGTAGGGGTGTGCAGAAGAGCGCCACTGAACGCACAGCATGGCGAGCCTCCAACAGCAAAAACCACGAACATAAAGCGACCGCTGCGCACGCATTCTGAACCTAAACACCACGCTCTAAGTTATTAACGGCCCATAGATGAGGGCAGATTTAACTGGTGTACTTGCCGTGTCTTCTATTCTAGTTTCAGATTTTCTGCAAGAGTTAGTCCTCTGATATTTCCGATATTAGGGCTAGTCAGCTATGCGGTGGCATATTATACTTGGATATAATGTACACAATGCGGGGGTTGATTAGTCGGGACGTTCCGGCGAGAAGGCAGGAGAATGGGTTTAAGAGGGTTAATAAATCAGTCATATTGGAATGGCGGAGCAGTCTCGGTGGACCTCTTGGCCAAATTCTGCTCCAATGTCTCATGTCTTCATTACACCACGCCGAGGCTGTTTGGAGCTGGACTGGTTCTCTTGACATTGAGATGGCAGGGCCGCTTTGATTGACAGTTGGCCTCTCCATGGGAATAGTACAGTTTCTGAACGCCACTCCTGCCCCGGTACGCAGTTCAATAGATTGGAAAAACTTACATCCTTTTCATTATAACGGGGTCCTTATTATAATTTAGTGAAGTGAGATAAATCCCGGCGGAAAAGGCGCTGAAATAGGGCGTGAGTAATCACCGACTGAATGCGCACGAAGGCCGGAGAATGTTTGGTGGGCCGTGGTTCGCCGAGCAGCCGACGAATTAGAGCCTGAATTCGGACAGTATCCCCAATAGACAAATGGTCCAAAATCAGTGGTAACTCTCCTCGCCCGCATCTTTAGTTTTATGCCTCATTCACGAAGTTTTTCTATCTTTTGATCTTTACCGCTTGCCTGCGTGGAATCTCTGGCAGTAATTGATTGTTTAATGTTTACCGTCATTCCCAGTACACAAGTGTAAAGGAGAACGACATAATTGTTACTCTGTATCCCATGCAGCACAAAAAACTAAAAAAAGCCCACAATGATTAAAAAAAACAATACATATAAATACCTAAGGAGCGAACACGAGGAAATCTGCAGATGCTGGAAATTCAAACAACAACACACACAAAATGCTGGTGGAACACAGCAGGCCAGGCAGCATCTATAGGGAGAAGCACTGTCGACGTTTCGGGCCGAGACCCTTCGTCAGTATTAGCTTATGCACACAGACTGACTGCATACGCATAAAGTTACGCTTGGCACAGGAGTGTCCGTGCATGAGGTGACCGACAAGAAATGATAAAGCAGCGAGGGGTAATGTCATTTTGTAGTAGAAAGCAAAGCAAGATAAATATCAGAACCCAGTCCAAGTAAAATAAATGTCTGCGGGCATTTTAATGAACAGAGAAGCTTTTTGCGGGGGGGGGGGGGGGTGGGGGGTGGAGGAGGAGGAGGAGGAGGAGGAAGAGGGTCAGAGGGTAAATGAGAGGCACAAAGGGAATTACGTGGAAAGCAAAACTTTTGACTCGTATTCGGTTTAATGTTGCATTAATTGTGCTTTGGAGTTTCATTTTAAAATCCATCCATTTTAAGAGAGTTCACGCAGAGTCTCAGATGCATGAAGATTGGGGTTTCCTGAGAAGTATTAAAAGCCAATAACACAACAATCTTACAGTTTGGATTGATTGGTAGAAAATGTCAAATTTCCCATCAACTGTTGGCGATATTTTTACCGAATGTTTTAGGAACAGCTTCTATGGAGAGGAATAATCTGTTGATGTTTTGGGCCGAGTCCCTTCATCAGGACCGCTGAGTTGTTTGATCTGAATGTTCACGAGTCATGCCTGTGGTACATCGCGGCCTCGTGTGGAACCCAACCCGACGTAAGTGGAACTGGGGCAAATGATGCCAGGGACATAAAGACTTTCACTAGTAAAACCTCAAAACCCAGAAAGCACGAATAAAAAGATGCTCTGATATGATCCCACTATTTTGTAAATGGGAGGAGGGGTTTCAATAATATCAAAGGCCTGGAACCAAATTTATTGTTTTTTTTTAAATAAAGTATATGAATCAGGTAGTCTTATCCATGTTTTTATATCCACACCTTAATTATAACAGAACGTTAATAGAATAATATCTTAGTAGGTTAGACAAAGAGCTGATGGATGGATTGATTTGGGTGACAGAGGTGGCTTAGATCTAAAATTCCCAGTCCGAGTATTTTTAAAGATGAGCTTTACTTGTCACATGCACATTGAAACATGCAGTGAAATGCATTGTTTGCGTCAACAATGAACGGCCTGTGGATGTGCTGAAAGGAGCGCGCAAGCGTTGCCAAGCTTCCAGTGCCAACATAGCATGTTCACGACATTACTCACCCTGGCCGGTAAGGCTTTGGAAGGTGGGAGGAAACCCACACCGGAACATTGAGCACGTACTAATTCCTTAGAGACAACTGCAGTAATCGAACCCTGATCACTGGTGCTGTAAACTAACCACTACACAACTGTGCCACCCAATGTTTTTACCTCTGGACAAAGTTCTGATTGGTATTCCAGGTGAATCTATTCCTCTTCAATCATTGCAATTTTCTGCAGCCTTTGAATTTGGTAACCATATAATTTTCTTTAATTTATCTGTAGCTCTGCCAGTGAAGTGCATTTGCAGCTTCAAGTTCCTGGGTGTCAGTATCTATCTTGGGTCTGACATGTTAACACAACAATGGAGAAGGCACGTCACTGGTTATATTTCTCTAAGAGTTTGGGGATATTTGGTCTGTCACCAAAGACTCCAGTAAATTTCATTGGAGGTTCTGCGGAGAGCGCTCTAGCTGGTTGCATTGATGTCTGGTGTGGAAGGGCGACTGCACAGGACTGGAAACATCGGCAGGAGTTTGCAACCTCAGCCAGCTGCATCATCGGCATGAAGCTCCCCACCGTCAGAAGACGATGCCTCAGGAAGGAAGCATCCATCATTAAGGAAACCCAAGGACTTGCTCTCTTCTCATTACAACGATCAGAGAGGAGGTACAAGAGCCTGATAACACACACTCACACGATTTTAGGAACATCTTTTCACTCTGCAGTCAGATTTCTGAATGCTCCTAGAACCCATGAACACCGCCTGTTTATTTTTGCACTACTTATTATAAATCCATGTATATGCTGTCTATATCTTAGTGTAATATATAGCACATTTTATGAATTGTTAACACAAAATGATTAATTTCATGACATACATCAGTGATATTAAACCTGATTCTGATTCAGCTGGCTCCATTCCCCATCATCTAATGGTTTCTGAAAGCCACTTGCAGCTTCGACTCTTCCTACGACTGCACTTTCACCATTGGTGTTCCTCAAGGATCATTGCTCGAGTCACAGAAAGCAACAGGAAAGAAGCAGACCCTTTGGCCCATCTAGTCTGCGGTGAATCATTAATCTGCCTAGTTCCATTGACTGGCACCCCAACCAGAGCCCTCCATACCCCACCCATCCATGTAACTATCCACATTTCTCTCAAATGTTGAAATTGATGCCACATCTACCAGTCATGCTGACAGCTCATCCCACTTTCTCACCACCCTCTGAGTAAAGAAGCTGTCCCTCATGTTCACCTTTCACCCATAACCTATGACCTCTAGTTGTGGTCTCATTCACCTTCAGTGGAAAACACCTGTTTGCATTTACCCTATACATACCCCTCATAATTTTGTATACCTCTATTAAAGAGAGGTGAGAGTGGATATCAGACTGCTGAAAAACAATGCTGGAGAGGTAGTAATGGGGGACAACAAAATGGTGGATGAACTGAATAAGTATTTTGCATCAGTCTTCACTGCAGAAGACACTAGAGTATGATGGAGTTCCCAGCGTCAGGGGCATGAAGTGTAGGAAGTCACCATAACCAGAGGGAAGGTTTTTGGGAAACAGAAAGATCTAAAGGTAGATGTCACCAGGTGTACACCCCAGAGTTCTAAAAGAGGTGGCCGAAGGGATTGCGGAGGCATGAATAATGATCTTTCAAGAATCTCTAGATTCTACAATGGTCCTGGAAGACTGGAAAACTGCAAATGTCACTCCTCTCTTCAAGAAGGGAGGGAAGCAGAAGAAAGAAAGGAAGAAAATCAGTTAGTCTGATCTCAGTGGTTCGGAAGGTGTTGGAGTTGTTTAATAAGGTGCCACACATGAGGCTGCTTAACAAGCTACGAGCCCATGATATTACAGGAAAGATTCTAGCGTGGATAAAACAGTGGCTGATTGGCAGGAGGCAAAGAGTGGAATAAAGAGAGCTTTTTCGGGTCAGCTGCCGGTGACTAGTGGTGCTCCACAGGGGTCTGTGCTGAGATCGATTCTTTTTACGTTATATGTCAATGATTTGGATGATGGAATTGATTGCTTTGTTGCAAAGTTTGCAGATGATATGAAGATAGACAATAGGTGCAGAAGTAGACCATTCGGCCCTTCGAGCCTGCACTGCCATTCTGAGATCATGGCTGATCATACCCGGTTCCTGCCTTGTCCCCATATCCCTTGATTCCCCTATCCATAAGATACCTATCTAGCTCCTTCTTGAAAGCATCCAGAGAATTGGCCTCCACTACCTTCCGAGGCAGTGCATTCCAGACCCCCACAACTCTCTGGGAGAAGAAGTTTTTCCTTAACTCTGAACTAAATGACTTACTCTTTATCCTCAAACCATGCCCTCTGGTACTGGACAAGTTCCATTTGCCATTTTTCAGCCCACATTTCCATCAGATCCAGGTCCCATTGCAACTATCGATAGTCCTCCTTGCCTGTCCACTACATCCCCAGTCTCAGTGTCATCTGCAAATCTGATGATCCAGTTTACCACATTATCATCTAGATCGTCGATATAGATGACAAATACCCGTGGACCTAGCACTGATCCTTGAGGCACAAAATAGTCACAGGCCTCCAGTCAGAGAGGTAACCATCTACCTCCACTCTCTGGCTTCTTCTGCAAGGCCAATGTTGAATCCAGTTTACTACCTTATCTTGAATACTAAGCGACTGAACGCTCTTGACCAGCCTCCCATTAGTGTCCTTATCAAAGGTCTTGCTAAAGTCCATGTAGACAACATCCATTGCCTTGCCTTCATCAACTTTTCGTAACTTCCTTAAAAAACTTTATAAGATTTGTTCTACATGACTACCACACAGAAAGCCATGTTGACTGTCCCTAATCAGTCTATGTCTATCCGAATGCTTACATAGCCGGTTCCTTAGAATTCCTTTCCCTCTACTGATATCAGGCTCGCCAGCATATAATTTCCTGATTTATCCTTAGAGCTTCTCTTAAACAACGAAACCTCATGCCTTCTTTTAACTGTTCTGATGAAGTGTTCTCTTGCATTTCTGGTACTCCTCAAATACCTCATAAAGGACACAATGAATCAGCATTCTCTAATCCTCTGGCACTTCACCCGTGGCTAAGGATGTTTTGAATATCTCTGCTAAGGCTCTTGCAGTTTTTGCACTAGCCTCTCACAGGGTCCGCGGGAATATCTCGACAGGCCCTGGGGTTTCTCCATCCTAATATGCCTCCAGACAGGAAACAATTCCTCCTCTGCAAACTGCATAGGGTCCACGATCCCACTGCTGCTTTGCCTCACCTCTGTAGACTCGGAGTCAGTCTGCAGAGTAAATACAGATGCAGAAAATCCATTTCAGATCTCCCCCACTTCTTTCAGCACCACACAGAGATTACCATTCTGATCTCCCAGAGGGCCAATTTTGTCCCCGCTGTCCTTTTGCTCCTAATGTATCTATAGGATTCTCCTTCACCTTGTCTGCCAGAGAAACCTCATGCCCTCTTTTAACTGTCCTGATTAAGTGTTCTCTTGCATTTCTTGTACTCCTCAAGTACCTCATTTGTTCCTGCTCTGCACCTCCTTCTTTTTCTTAATCAGAGCCTCAATATTTCTCAAATACTGGTGTTCCATAAACCTGTTGCCTTGCCTTTAGTTCTGACAGGAACATACAAACTCTGTACTCTCAAAATTTCACCTTTGGAGGTCTCTCACTTACTATGTACACCTTTCCCGGAAAACAACCTGTCCCAAATCCATTTTTTCTGCCATCAAAACTGGCCTTTCTCCAGTTTAAGATCTCAACCCGAGGACCAGACCTATCCTCTTCCTTAATTATCTTGAAACTAACGGCATAATGATCACTAGATACAAAGTGTTCCCCTACACAAAGTTCTGTCACCTGCCTTGTCTCATTTCCTAAATGGAGATCGAGAATCAGACTCTCTCTTGTTGGGACTCCTATGTTCTGATTAAGGAAATTTACCTGAATACTTTTGACAGACTCTGACTCACGCAGCTTTTTACAGTATAAGAGTACCAATCAGTATGTGAAGAGTTAAAATTACCTACTAACACAACCTTACATTTCTTGATGCAGTCTGCAAACTCTCTACAAATTTGCTTCTCTAAATCCTGTGGATCTCCTTACTTGCAGACCCCAGTCAGATTGGATTGGCAAAAATTTCTCCTCCACATCTCCATCAGGACTGGAGCACCGCAGGGATGTGTGCTTAGCCCCCTGCTCAACTCATTTACACCTGTGACTGTGTGGCTAAGTGCAGCTCCAGCACCATATACAAGTTTGCAGATCACACCACTGTTGTGAACTGTAACAAAGGGGCTGATGAATCAGCATACAGGAGGGAGACTGAAAACTTGTCCGAGTCGTTTTATAACCACACCCTCTCACTCAATGTCAATATGACCAAGGAACTGATTGTAGACTTCAGGAGGTGGAAACCAGAGGTCCACGAGCTGGTAATCATTGGAGGATCAGAGGTGGAGAGGGTCAGTAACTTTAAATTCCTGGGTGTCACTATCTCAGAGGACCTGTCCTGGACCCATCATGTAAATATAATTGCAAAGCAAGCATGATAGCTCCTCTACTTCCCCAGGATTCTGCGGAGTTTCAGCATGTCATCAAACACTTTGGTGAACTTCTATAGATATGCAGTGTACTGACTGGCATGAGGACACCAACGCCTCTGAGCAGAAATTCCTGCAAAAGGTAGCGGATTCCGCCCTGTGCATTACGGGTGAAGCCCTCTCAGCTACTGAGCACATCCACATGAAACGTTGCAGTAGTAAAGCAGCATCCATCATCGAAGATCCCCACCACCCAGGCCATGCTCGTTTCTCACTGCTGCCATCAGGTAGAAGGTACAAGTGCCCCAGGACCCACACCACCAGGTTCAAGAACAGTTACTACCCCTCAACCATCAGTCTCTTGAACAAAAGGGGATAACTACACTCATTCTATTTCTGATGTTCCCACAATCAATGGTCTCATTTGTTATTTCATTCTTGTTATTTATTCCTATATATATATATATTTACATTTGTGACATCTGTTGTCATTGATCCTGTTTAGAGTTATTGGTCTATAGATTTGCTAAGTATGTGATGCACCGTCAATAACTCTCGGAGACGGGAGGCGAACGATAGGCTTTTATTAGCGGTAAGAGATCCCCACACAACATCCTGGAGACTGAGGGAGGAGCAGTGCCTCCAATCGCCTTTATACAGGGGTCTGTGGGAGGAGCCACAGGGGCAGTCAGCAGAGGGGCGTGTCCAGACAGGTATATGTAGTTCACCACAGTATGCCCGCAGGAAAAAGAATCTTAGGGTTGTATGTGGTGACGTGTATGCACTCTGATAATAAATTTTACTTTGAACTTGGAAATCTTGACTGTTGGGTGGTCTATAATATCGTCATACCTTTCTCATTTCTCAGATGTGCTTTTAAAGTCTCACTAGACGAGCTCTCCAGTCTGCCCAGACTGATTACTGCTGTGACATTTTCCCAGACTAGCAATGCCACTCGTGCTCTTTCACGTCTGGAAGCCCAGAACATTGAGCTGGCAGTCCTGACCCTCCTGCAACGAATTCTCACAAATGGCTACAGTGTCATAATTCCGTGTGCTGATCCATGCCCTAGGCTCACCAGCCTTTCCTACAATACGCCTCGCATTGAAATATGTATAGCACAGATTAACATCTTTTTCTACAACCACTCCACTACCTGTTCTGGTGCTCTGGTTTCCAACCCCTGCAACTATTTTAAACCCCCCCCACCCCCGTACAGCACTTGCAATCCTTCCTGCTAGATATTTGTCCCCCTCCTATACAGGTCTCACCTTCCCTGGAAGGAAGCCCAATGATCCAAAGATCTGAAACCCTCCCTCCTGCACCATCTCCTTAGCCACATGTTAAACTGTATGATCTCCCTTCTTCTGGTCTCACTCGCCCATGGCATGGGAGCAATCCTGAGATCACAACCCTGGAGGTCCTGTCCTTTAACTTAGCACCTAACTCCATGAACACATTTTGCATAACCATGTCATACATCCTACCCGTCTCATTGGTATCAACGTGGACCATGACCCCTGACTGCTTACCCTCCCAATTAAGAATGCCGTGGACTTGATTCAAGATGTAACTGACCTCGGCACCTGGGAGGCAAGAAACCATCCGGAGATCTCGTTCTCATCCACAGAATCTTCTTTCTGTTCCCCTAACCACTGATTCCCCTATCACTGCAACTCACCTCTTCTCCCCTCTTCCTTTCTGAGTCAGTGCCAGAGACCTGACCATTGTGGCTTTCCTCTGCCAAGTCATCCCCCACCCCCTCTACAGTATGCAACAGTTGGGGGGAAACAGCCACAGAGGTACTCTGCACCAGCCGCCTGTCCCCCTTCCCCTCCTGACGGTCACTCGGGTTACCTGCTTCCTGCTCCTTAGGTGTAACTGCCTCTGTATGTGTTCAGTTCATCAACCCCTCAACCTTCCGAACGATCCAGAATTCATCCAGTTCCAGCTGCAGCTCCTTAATGCCTCTGTTAGAAGCTGCAGCTTTATGCATTTCTTGCATGGGTAGTTGTCGGGGACACTGGAGGTCTCCCTGTCTTCCTTTATCCTGTAGGAGGAGCATTCCATTATCTGTCTGGCATCCCCTCTGCTCTAAATACACAACACCAATGAAAGAATAAATAATGAAAGAAAATCTACCTATGGTTTATACCACTCCTTGGTGAATCAAAGCCTCAACTCCCCACTCTAGCACTCTCCCACTCACACAATGGCGGTGCCACTGAAACCTAACCTCTTATCATTGGTCCTTGCCAAGTGCCAAATTATGTGCAAGCCATTGTTTCCTCGGGGCCTGTGACACACAAAAGGTGCTGATTGACCCCCCCCACCCCCCAGCTTGGATTCTTTTAAAACTCTCTCTCTCCCTCTATGCATTCTGATGTCTCCCCAGAACTGTGGTGCACAAAATGTCACCCCCTTTCCACTCTTTATCAACCTACTGTCACTCAGAAACATCATATGGAAGGTCTAAACTCGAGAGACTCTCCAGATGCTGGAGATCCAGAGCAACACACACAAAATGCTGGAGGAACTCAGCAGATCAGGCAGCATCTTTAGAGGGGAATAAGCAGTCAATGTTTTGGGCTGAGATCCCTCATCAGGACTGCTAAGATATTCAATCTAATTAGTATTGTGAGACAGCATCAGGAATTCTGCAGATATGATGTATAGCTATCGCCACCAAAGGAGCCTTATTTGTAGTGTGAAAGCCTGCCAAAGTTAATAAAAATCCTTAAATTCCTTTAATCTTCAATCCTCCAGCAGAAGATAGTCAGATGATCGTCAGTGGACTTTCAAAATTCAAAGTTCAAAGTAATTTTATTATCGAAATATTTATATGTCAGCACATACAGGTATGAGATTCAATTAAGATTAAGATCAAGATAAGTTTAGCTTTATTTGCCATGTGAACTGTATATTGGGACATACAGTGAAAGCTTAATTCTGACCCTATGTCATGGTATGTGTCAAATCAAATCAGCGAGGGTTGTGCTGGGCAGCCCACAAGTGTCGCCATGCTTCCGGTGCCAACAGAGCATGCCGGAGCTTACTAACCGCAAGTTGCACGTCTTTGGAATATGGGGAGAAGCGTGGAGGAAACCCCAAAGGGAGAGCATAGAAACTCCTTACAGACAGTAGTGGGAATCAAACCCCCGTCTTACTGTTGGCACTGTAAAGCAGTTGTGTTAACTGCTACTCTGCTGTGCCGATCAATTGTAACTTAACTGAGGGAAAGTTGCAAACAAATATAACAGACGAGCAAATAGTAAAATATCTATATAGGAATTACATTTGAATTCATTGCTACTTCTAACATGCAGATTAATTTCTCATTATATTCTGTCTCCAATTCCAAAGAATGCTGTGTTTGATTAAATTTCCACATTGTTCCTTTGTCTTCACAGATTCGACTTTCTGCCATTCATTCAAGTTCACTGTGTAAACTATATCATACCGTTTATTAATTGTGAGACGTCAGAGTCATAGAATCATAGTGTCATACAACACAGAGCAGAGGTTTGGCGCGCCATGTCCGTGCCAACTATCAAGTCCAAGTTTATTGTCATTTCAATTGTACACACATATATACCACCACATGAAACAGTGCTCCTCTGGATCAAGGTGCACTACGCAGTACGTACAACTCACAACCACAACATATGAAGTTATATTAGCACAAATGAAAAGGTGCATTTCCATCACAGGTTAATGAGTAAACAGCATGACACTGCTGGTGCTTCGTATGCACGGAGACCTGGGTGGTGGCAGGGAATTCAGTAGACTTACAATCTTGGGGAAGAAGTTGTTTCCCATTCCGACACTCCTCGTCCTAATGCTCCGGTACTCCCTGCCTGATGGTAGGGTATCAAAGAGATTTTTCTATGGATGGGAGGGATCACTGACAACGCTAAGGGCCCTAGGTATCCAGTGCTCCTGATGGGTTTCTTGGACAGAGCCCTGATGATCTTCTCAGCTATCCCTACAATCCTTTGTGGTATCTTGGGGTCAGATGCCTTGCAGTTCCCATACCAGACGGTAATGGATAACTCAATGGTGCTCCAGTAAAAATCGGTTAGAATAGGGGGTGAGTGGGGGGCAGAAAGAGGGGGAGCCTCACTTGCCTCAGTCACCTCTGGAAGTGAAGGCTCTGCTGTGCTTTCTTCACTAAAGAGGTGGTGCTGAGGGATCAGGTGAGGTCGTCCGATAAGGACATTCCCGGAAACTTGGTGCTCCTTGTTCTGTCCATGGACAAGCAGCTTACGTGCGGTGAAGAACGGTCAGCCAACACATTTCTAAAGTCCACAATCAACTCTTTACTCTTGTCTACTTTGAGACTTAAGCTGTCGTGCTTGCATCATTCTGCCAGCAAAGACCCCATCTATCGTAATCCCATTTACCTTGGTCAGTGGCCTTTTATGTCTTGAAGATTCAAATGGATATTTCTTAAACATGCTTTCAGACGGTAGATTCCAGATCCCAACTGCCCCCTGAGCTGAAATAAATTCTTTCTCAGAGCTCCTTGGAATTTCCCATTCCTCACCCAAAACCAGTGTCCTTTACTTTTGAATCTTTTGCTATAGGGAAGGAAGTCCTGTCGTCTAACCTATCAGTGCCCCTCATATGATTTTCACGCCACTTTCAGGTCTTCAACAGGCTGCTCATGCCACTTCATTCTCATTGATGCAGAGGACCCAGCACAGGTTCTCGTTTGCCCACAAGTCTTTCATATGAGAAACATCCCTCCACTACGATGAAAGAGATTCTGCAGATGCTGGTGATCTGGAGCAATTCACGCCAAATGCTGTCCAGGCAGCATCTACTGAAGGAAATGAACAGTTGACATTTCAGGCCAAGATCCTAGACCCGGAATGTTCACTTCCCTCTACAGATGCTGCCTGACCTGCAGAGTTCCTTCAGTATTTTGGGTCTGTTATTCCAATACTACCTCCTACCACCAAGCCAGTTTACCAACTCACATTGGATTACAGGTGTTCTGACCTTTTGGACTGGCCTACCAGGTAGGACCTTGTCAAAGGCCCAGCTAAATTCCATGTAGACAACGTCTTATTGCCTTGCTCTCACTAATCCTCTGGTCACTTCTTCCAAACATCTCAACCAGATTCATGAGACATGATTCATCACACGCAAAACCACGGTAACTGTCCAGTAAGGAGTCCCTATTTACCTTTCCAAATGGGGAAAAAAAGCCTCCTGTCACTCAGAATCCTTTCCAATAACTTATCCATGACTGGTGTATGTCTCACTGGGTTTGTGGTACCCCGGCATAACCTGGCTGACCTTAAAGATGCAACATTAAGTTTCAGGAGTTGCAGAAATCTCTGCCCTGGTCCCTCTGTTGCTTTCCATTATATCGAGGAGCTACCAAGTTAGGAGTAAGAAGAAACTGCTGAAGAACTCAGTGGGTCAGGCAGGGAGATGGACAGTCAACGTCCATTCTGGGCTGAAAGAGTGTTTCAATCCAGATGTCATCTGATCTGCTGAATTTCTCTAGCAGTCTTTTTTTGCTCCAGAAATCTGTTTACGCCTAGGCAGTCCCCGGTGATTTATGCATTTCGGAGCCTCCTTCCATTGTTAACATTAATGTATTTACAAGGATGTTGCCAGGACTGGAGGGCATGAGTTATAGGGAACGGTTGAACACTTTAGGTCTTTATTCCCTGGAGCATAGAAGAACGAGAGGAGATTTGATAGAGGCATACAAAATTATGAGGTGTATAGATAGGGTAAATGCATACAGGCTTTTTCCACCAAGGTTGGGTGAGACTAAAACAGGAGGTCATGGGTTTAGGGTGAAAGCTGAAACGTTGACATGACAGAGAACTTCTCTCAGAGGGTGAGTGTGGACGAAAATTCGATTCCACAATTTGAGAAATTTGGATAGGTACATGGGATGGGAGGGGTTATGGAGGACTGAGGTCTCGGTGCAGTTGATGGGATAAGAGAGGTTAATAGTTTGGCATGGACTAGATGGGCTGAATGGCCTGTTTCTGCGCTGTAGTGTTCTGGGACTCTCTGACTACAGGATATTCCCTCCCCACACCTGTTCTCACTGGTTTCCATGTCGTTCTCCACTGTAAATGCAGACAAGAAGTATTTATTGAAAACTTTCCTTTGGCTGCACAGATCGATCTTTAAAGGGAAACCCTCTCTCCTTTTTCTCTAAATATACTGTAATCTTTCAGAATTCTTCTTTATCTTAACTGAAGGATATCTAATGGTTTCTTTTCACTCTCCTAATTTTGCCCTTAACCGTGCTTCAACATTCATTGTACTCTTCAGGGATCTCACTTGAACAAACTACCTAAGTATGTATATAAGTCATAAGACACAGGAGCAGAATTAGACCATTGAGCCCATTGAGTCTGGTCTACCATTCCACCATGGCTGACTATTATCCCTCTCAATCTTATTCTCCTGCTTTGACACCCTGACTAATCAGGAACCTATTAACCTCTGCTTTAAATATACCCAATGACTTGGCCTCCACAGCTGTCGGTGGGTAAGGAATTCCACAAATTTACCACCCTCTGAATAAATAAATTCTTCTTCATCTCTGTTCTGAATGGACGTCTCTCTGTCCTCTGGTCCCAGACTACTTTAGGAAGCATCCTCTCCACATTTACTCTGTCTAGGGCTTTCAATATTCGGTAGGTTTCAATGGCCCAGAGCCATCAACTGCTCCTCATACGTTAACTCAATCATTCCTAGAATCATTTCTGTGAACCTTCTCTGGACCCTTTCCAATGCCAGCATATCCTTTCTTAGACAAGGGGCCCAAAACTGACCACACCTGCCTTCATCCAATACATCTCACACACGCCTCCTTCTTTCCTGAATGTTCCTTGTAAACCTGCTGTCTAATGACTGGCAAAGATTACTTGCTAAAGTGTGGTCAGGTTGATACTCTAAATTCTCAGTGTGATTTTTTGAGTAAAAGTGTACTGTTCTGGAAACCGTACATTTTAGGAGAAAGCATGCCGTATCATGGTACTGAATGGTTCATAATTTAATGCCTGCACAACTATTTAGAGAGACTTTTAAGCCACCAAGAAGAAATTTAAAGGATATTAATATATCTGCAAGGCAATGTGTTCCTTCTTTATATTAATTCAACTATATTAGCTATTCTAGTTAGCCCTCTCTCTATTACCCAGTCACTGCACAATTACTTAGAATCAGCTTTATTATCAGTTGCAAAATTTGTTAACTCAGCAGTAGCAGTTCAATGCAATACATAATATAGAAGAGAAAAAATTAATGAATAAGCAATAAATAAATAAATAATTTATTTTGTCACTACGTGCCAGTATTTATGTATTGATGCACATTTTATTCCATATCTGTACTTATCTTTATATAATTCTTTATTCTTTAGAATTGAAGTGTAGAACATGCAACAGTACAGTTTGGTCCACAACGTTGTGCAGAACCAATTAAATTAGTAAGTAAATTTAAATTAAATTTTAAATTAGTAAGTAAATAAGTAACTCATCTCTTCTTCCTACACAGTGTCCATATCATTCCATTTTCCTCACATTCATGTGCCCAAATAAATATCTCTTAAAAGTCCATGATGTATCTGTCTCTACCACCACCCGAGGCAGCACATTCCACACACCTGCCACCGAGAAAACAAACTTGCCCCTCACCTCTCCTTTGAATTACCTCCTCTCATCTTGATTGCATGCCTTCTCATGTACGACATTTTTGTTGAATACATAATTGTTGGATGCTGTTGATTTCTGTTGTACGCTGTGCCCTGACCAACACATCACTGCAAATTTCGAATACAGGTAAATGTGTATGGCAAATGAAGTTGATCCTTTATAAAGATCCTGTCTGAAGCAGTAAATGGAAATACTGGGAAAAGTCAAAAGTTTTGGCACAATTTGTTTTGCTTCATCGTGCTGGCCATACTTTAAACAAAGGGATTTACACAGAAATACAAAGTAAGGAAGGATTTTTTTTTCTCCCCTTGTTCTAGCAACAGCTGCTGGCAGGGGTGTGATTGAGAGGTGAGGGCTCGGGAAGAGTCAAGGATCATTTTAACATCTTCCTTTGTTTAAAGTGACAGACCTTATTATCCTAAACTTGACTGAGGAGCTGCTTCCTGGATCATTGTCTTTAAGTAAACAACAACTTTTCATGTTCAGGTTCAAGCTTATCTAAGGTCAAAGTGACACATTAAACAAATGCCTCAGTAGGCAGTGATTAAATGGGTCCTCCCATGTAACATTACTCAAGAAGATTTCAGGCACAACCTCAGAATAGAGGGACTTCCTTTTAGAACAGAGATGAGGAGGAAAGTCTTCAGCCAGTGGGCAGTGAATCTGTGGAATTCATTGCCACAGATGGCTGTGGAGACCAAGTCGCTGGGTACATTTAAAGTGGAGGATGACAGGTTACTGTCTGTAAGGAGCTTATACATTTTCTTCCCCGACTGCATGGGTTTCTTCCAGACGCTCCCACATTCCAAAGGCTGGTAAGTTGTGGACAGGCTATATTGGCATCAGAAGCCTGGCGAAGATTGCGGGCTGGCCCCAAGCAAATCCTCGGACTGTGTAACCATATAACCATATAACAATCACAGCACGGAAACAGGCCATCTCGGCCCTCCTAGTCCGTGCCGAACTCTTAATCTCACCTAGTCCCACCTACCCGCACTCAGCCCATAACCCTCCACTCCTTTCCTGTCCATATACCTATCCAATTTTACCTTAAATGACACAACTGAACTGGCCTCTATTACTTCTACAGGAAGCTCATTCCACACAGCTATCACTCTCTGAGTAAAGAAATACCCCCTCATGTTTCCTTTAAACTTCTGCCCCCTAACTCTCAAATCATGTCCTCTCGTTTGAATCTCCCCTACTCTCAATGGAAACAGCCTATTCACGTCAACTCTATCTATCCCTCTCAAAATTTTAAATACCTCGATCAAATCCCCCCTCAACCTTCTACGCTCCAATGAATAGAGACCGAACTTGTTCAACCTTTCTCTGTAACTTAAGTGCTGAAACCCAGGTAACATCCTAGTAAATCGTCTCTGCACTCTCTCTAATTTATTGATATCTTTCCTATAATTTGGTGACCAGAACTGCACACAATATTCTAAATTTGGCCTTACCAATGCCTTGTACAATTTCATCATTACATTCCAACTTCTGTACTCAATGCTTTGATTTATAAAGGCCAGCGTTCCAAAAGCCTTCTTCACCACCCTATCTACATAAGGCTCCACCTTCAGGGAACTATGCACTGTTATTCCTAGATCTCTCTGTTCCTCTGCATTCCTCAATGCCCTACCATTTACCCTGTATGTTCTATTTGGATTATTCCTGCCAAAATGTAGAACCTCACACTTCTCAGCATTAAACTCCATTGTAGAACTCCATTGTGTAGGTTGAGGTATTTCACTCTATGTTTCAATTTACATGTGACTTAAAAGCTAATCTCCCTAAAGAGATAATGCTGCTCTCTAGCAAGGATAAAGCAAGTGCTGTTGTTGACCAGTAGAGTCAATGAGGCCTATTTAAGATCAATCAGTTTGGAATTCAATAAATACAAATCATAAATAGGCAAATTATGCAAATTTATTTGATTCCAACTGGCTTGCTTCAGGTGGATCTCCTTCCCCACCTTTTTAAATAATTCTATGGGTTTTTATAATTTTCAAATGCATGACCACAGCTCCTAAAACTTTCTATCATCAGGTCTCCTCATGCTTGACTTAATTCCTGTAGTTTTCCCCACTATTTATTTTTGCTTAGCTTCCCCTTTTTGTGGCTGTGTTTCTTTACTTCGCCGCATGGTAGCGTGACGCATTGAGTGATCGGGGTTCAGTTTCTCCACCGTCTGTAAGTTCTCTCCCTGTGACCATGAGGGTTTCCTCCGGGTGCTCAGGTTGCCTCCTATGCTCCCAGAACATATGGTTGGTAGGTTGTGAGCATGCTAAACAGGAGCCAGAAGCATGGCTAAACTCGTAGGCTGCCCCCAGCACATCCTCAAAATGTGATGATGAAAAGGACGCACTTCATTACCACAGACATCCACAATAGCGTAGTGGTTAGCATGACACAATACCAGCTCGGGGCGTCGGAGTTCAGTTCCGGCACTGACTGTGAGGAGTTGGTATGATCTCCCCCGTGACCATGTGGGTTTCCTCCAGGTGCTCTGGTTTCTACCCTCAGATCGAAGATGTACCAGTTAGTCGGTAAACTGGTCACAGTACGTACATTGTCCTGTGACTAGGCTAGGGCTAAATTGGTGGGTTACTGGGCAGCCCAGCAATTGGGCCAGAAGGGGCTTTTCCTGCTGTATCTCTAGATAAATAAATAAAATCGTACTTTTTGATGTGACACATGAAGCTAGTCTCTCTAAAAAGATAATCTCTATTGAGACCCTGTCCTTTTATCTAGGACAAGACAAATACTTCTGATTGGGTAAATGAGCAGTAATATTTGTTCTGCTTCTAACAGGAAATTCCTTTCTAGCCTTTTGGACAAATGGAGTCATGGAGCACTACAGCACAGAAACAGGCCCTTCAGCCCATCATTCCAAATGCTAAGCTACTAATCGGCCTGGTTCCATTGACCTGCACCTAGACCACACCCCTCCCATCCATGTACCTGTCCAAATTTGTCTTAAATGTTGAAATCAAACCCGCTTCCACTGGCAGCTTGTTTCACACTCTCATCACCCCCTGAGAAGCCCCTTCATTTTCCATTTCACCCTTAACCCATGATCTCTAGCTGTAGTCTCACCCAACCTCAGAGCCTGCTTGCACTTACCCTACGTATACCCCTCATAATTTTGTATACCTCTATCAAATCTCCCTTCATTCCTCAGTGCTTCAGGGAATAAATCCCTAACCTATTCAACTTTTCCTTCTCACTCAGGGCTTCAAGCCCTGGCAACATCTTTGTAAATTTTCTCTGCACTCTTTCAATCTCACTGGTGACCAGAACTGCAAATTAGGCCTCAACAATGCCTTCTGCAACTTCCCACAAAATTCCACTTTGTAAAGAAATTTTTAAGAAACATAGACGATGAAATATGATTTGCATATTTTTTTCTCTTTTAGAAGTTTTACATTGGACCAACCTTTAGCACGTTTAACATCCTTCCTGACCAGTACATTTCCCTTCAAAGTACACTCTTAGCAGTCGAAGCTGAGGTTTTCATGCCTGCAACTTTACAATGATAGAATTATTGCCTGAAATCTATTAGCACCAAAAGGAAGCAAGATTGTTTTGATGCTGTATATCTTCGGCAAAGGAAAACATGGAAATGACTGAGAGTCAGGAAGCAATGAAGCTGAAATAAAAATTATGGCCAAGATTTTCAACAACTCCAATACCAACAATGGGTCTGCACAAAATAACGTCTGCCTACTTGGGTGGTTTTGTATTCTTGGTGAAAATGTACTGTAGGGATAAAGGCCAGGTTTCTGACTTCCAGCCTGCCGTGCCTTTTGTTCTGGGGCATGGTCACACTCTGCAGAAGCAAGAGGTGATGATGGATGTGTCAGGAGAGGCAGTTCATGTTTCAGATAATGGGTCCAACGATTCAGAAACTCCGAGACGCTTTCTACTAGTTGAGGATGAAGCCAGTCGCTAATCATCTCATGACAGGTAGAGATTAACCGTCACAGGTCAGAAAACAGCACTCAGGAGTTTAACTCTTTTAAGTTGCTTTGCACTGAACACGAACCTGACGACCATTTAACTTCGTATTAGAACCACATGAAGAGAAAAGATAGTTGCAGTGAATTTCAGCTTGCAACGTCAATTTGCTTATGCAACTAGAACAATGGTCCCAATTAATTTTTTAGTTATATGTCATGTACGGTCAAAGTCAGAAGTCAAAGTAAATCTATTATCAAAATACTTACACTCAGTGGCCGCTTCATTCAGTACCCCCTGTATCTATTAAAGTTTGTGGTCTTCTGCTGCTGTAGCCCATCCACTTCAAGGTTTGAAGTGTTGAGATTTCAGAGATGCTCTTCTGCACGACATTGTTGTTACGGGTGGTTATTTGAGTTGCTGTTGCCTTTCTGTCGGCTCGAACCACTCTGGATATTCTCCTCTGATCTCTTTCATTAATGAGGAATTTTTGCCCACAGAGCTGCCACTCTCTGGATGTGTTTTTTTTTTGGTGTAACATTTCCTGTAAACTTTAGAGACTATTGTGTGAGAAAATCCCAGGAGATCAGCAAATTTGAGATACTCAAACCATCCCCTCTGGCACCAACAATCATTCCATGTTCAAAGTCACTTAGGTTACATTTCTTCCCCATTCTGCTGATGGATCTAAACACAGCTGAACCTCTTGACCACATCTGCATGCTCTTATGCATTGAGATGCTGTCACATGATTGGCAGATGAGATATTTGCATAAACAAGCAGCTGTACAGGTGTACCTAATAAAGTGGTCGAGGAGTGTGTATGCCATCACATAGAACCCTGAGATTCATTTTCTTGTATGCAGTTATTTACAGAAACATAAAGAAATACTACTGCATTTGTGAAAAGCTACGCATAAATAAAGACTGACAAACAATATGCAAAAGAAGGCAAATTATGCAAATAAAACAATATATAAATAAATAATATTGAAAAAGTGAATTGCAGGGTCCTTGTAAGATGGTGCTGGAGATATACAGCGATGTTTTGCAGGTAGCTCACAAAACTACCAGATGTTTGGGATCTGAGCATTACTGGAAAAGTTGGCATTTATTGCCCGCCAATAGTTATGCAGGAGGGGGTGGCGGTGCGATTCTCTACCGCAGTCCATGTGGAGAACTGCACTGCTGCTGGAGCCGAGGTTTTAACCTAGTTTTGATGAAGGAAGAGTTGTCTCTGATCATGTAATCTAACGATCTCCAACCTCAAACACGAACTTGATTAACACACACAATCAGTTATTATCCTTTAACCATCAGGCTCCTAAACTACCGAGGACAACTTCACGCACCTCAACTCTGAACTGATTCTACGACCTACAGACTCACTTTCAAGGACTCGACAACTTAAGTTCTTAGTTTTCAATATGTATCTATCTAACTATTGGTCTATCTATTTATCTATCTGACTTTATCTATTTGTCTTTTTATTGATTTATATGTTAATTAATTAATAAATGCATTAATTTTTGTTTTTGCACAGATTGTTTTCTTTCACACATTGGTTGTTTGCCTGTCTTTGTGTGTAGTTTTTCATTAATCCTATTTCATTTCTTTGTTCTATTGTGAATGCCTGCAAGAAAATGGATATCAGGGTAGTAAATACTTTGATAATAAATTTACTTTGAATTCTGAACAACTGGTCAAAAGTTGAAGCTCGAGGGTCAATCAGTTGTCCGGAGGTTGAAGTCCGATGGCTAAGACCTGGAGACTGGAGGACGGGAGGCCTGCCCTGGGGTTGGAGGACTGTCTGTGTATGGGGGTGGGTGGGAGCAAGGAACAGGGCCTGTTCTACCGTGGTTCTTTTGTTGCTTGCTGTGTTCTGTGTTCTTCTGCTGAGCACTGTGAGCATGTTGGTTCCAGAATGTGTGGGGTGACACTTGTGGGCTGCCCCCGGCACATCCCTTGGTTGTATTGGTTGTCAACGTAGAGACAACGACACGCAGTCAGTAAGTCGTTTCGAGACTAGTTTATTCAAACTTCGCGGCGCTGGCATTTAATCCCTAGCGCCTGCCTTCTCCGGGCGGAAATGATGTCAGAGGTGCATTACCAAAGTCTCCCCCCACGCGCTGGCTATTTGTGAGCCGGTTCGCCTGCGCAGAAAGTGGGTCGCTACAGTGTGATAAATAAACCTGAATCCGGATGTCCAAGTTAGGATAGTGTGGGCTCAGAGGAAAACTTGTAATTGTGTACACCATCATTCAATCATGGCTGATTTATTGTCCCTCACAACGCCATTCTCCTGCCTTCTCCCCATTACCTTTGATGCCCTTACTAATCAAGAACCTATCAACCTCTACTTTAAGTATACTCAATGGCTTGGCTTCCACAGCCATTCCTGGCAATGAATTCCACAGACTCACCCCAAACTCTGACTAAAGAAATTCCTCTGTAATTGTAGGCAGTTTCATCCCCCTGCTATCTTTTTCTAAGCAGTAGAGATTATAGTCAAAGATTCCTTGGGAGATTGCCAATTAGAATATGATGGGTTTCTGTCTTAGTTTTCCATTAAAAGTAACAAATTCTTCTGCAGAGTTAAAATGTTTGAATAAATTATGCGATTTGATCTGTGCTACCTTCTCAGCATTGCCTTGTATTTCTAAACAGTGTAATTGGTTGATAGGTACCCCATCCCGAAATACCAAAAAAAAAGAAACCAAATACGAAAATTGGTACATTTACTACAGAAACTAGTGCTGCTTGCCCTCTGGTGATTAAATGGTAAATTCCAAATAAAGGAGATGGTTTCCTGCCTTTGAATGTAAAAGGCTAAATAGACAGATATAAGACCATAAGATGTAGAAGCAGAATTAGGCCATTCAGCCCATCAAGTCTGTTCATCTTTCCATCATGGCCGATTCCTCTCAACCCCATTCTCCTGCCTTCTCCCCATAACCTTCGACACCCTGACTAATCAATAACCTATCAATTTCCATTTTAAGTATACCCAATATTTCACGAGAATGTATAAGGTATACTTGATGGTCCTGCGCTTGTACTCACTGGAGTTTAGAAGAATGGGGGGTGGGCATGATCTCATTGAATCCTATTGAACATTGAAAGGCTGAGATAGAGTGAACACGAAGAAGATGTTTCCTGTAGTAGGGTAGTCTCAGACCAGAGGGTACAGCCTCAGAATATAATGACATTTCTTTAGAACAGAGACACAGAGGAATTTATTTAGTCAGAGGTTGGGGTGAATCTGTGGAATTCATTGTCAGGGATGGCTGTGGAAGCCAAGCCATTGAGTATATTTAAAGTAGAGGCTGATAGGCTCTTGATTAGTAAGGGCATCAAAGGTAATGGGGAGAAGGCGGGAGAATGGGGTTGTGAGGGACAATAAATCAGCCATGATTGAATGATGGTGTACACTTGATGATGTAGACTGAATGGCCTACCTCTGCTCCTAAGTCTTATGCTCAATGACTTGGCCTCCACAGCCGTGTGTGGCAATGAATTCCACAGATCCAGCACCCTCTGACTAAAGCAGTTCCTTCTCATTTCTACATATGTGATCACCAGTGGTTTAAGTAATTACCTTGCCATGTAAGTAGTGGCACTCCTGATTAACCCAAGGAGCATCTTCTGGGTCCCACATGTCATCCTTCTCCTCCTCTTGGTAAAACTTTGTACCACTTTCAACAATATCAAGGGTGAAGTAGAATGTTAGATGTATAGAAAGTTTGTCTATAGAAAGTTGGTTGTATAGAAAGTGTCTGTAGAAAGTTGGATGTATAGAAAGTTTGTCTATATAAAGTTGGTTGTATAGAAAGTGTCTGTAGAAAGTTGGATGTATAGAAAGTTTGTCTATAGAAAGTTGGTTGTATAGAAAGTGTCTGTAGAAAGTTGGATGTATAGAAAGTTTGTCTATAGAAAGTTGGTTGTATAGAAAGTTTGTCTATAGAAAGTGGACCCAGGCAAGTCTGAAGCTCAGATAGTCACTTCAGTGTTTAACACCAAGTCTGAAAGCCCTGCCACTCCCCAACCTACAGACACACTCTCATTCTGCACCTGTTACTTCTCATCTTTTACTGCTGCTGTTTCACATATTTTTACGACTGCTTGCTTTATTATAATAGTTCTAGTAACATTATGCTGTCTCACAGAACCTCGGACTTTATGTCAACCTGTCAACCCTCAGGCCATGCCACTTAGGGACTTGTGCTAATAGTATCTTGTGCTGGATCGAAAGTATATCACCTGCAGCACTCGGGGTCCCGCCACAATCGACCGCTGTTACACTATGATTAGGAATGCCTACCATTCCACGCTTGGACTGCATTTCGGGAAATCGGATCACTTGGCTGTCCATTTCCGCATAGAGGCTGAAGAGCAGGGCTCCAGAGATAGGGACAACAAACTGGTGGTTGCGGGAGGCAGAGGAGTGACCAGGGGATTGCTTCAAGTTGGTGGTTCAAGGACTCATTGGCGGATCTGAACGTACGCATCACGATTGTCATAGAAATTATAAAAACAGTTGTAGATGAGTGTGTCTGCACAGAATCATTCGGAGTTCTCTCCAACCAGAAGCCCTGGATGAATCAGGAGATCCACGATCTGCTGAGGGTCATATCAGAGGCATTCAGGTGTGGCAACCCAGTAAGATGTAAGAGGTCCAGGAACTACCTCCGGAAATCCATCTTATATGCAAAGTTGCCTTTCGAGAACAAGCTTAAATCACTGAAGGATGCTCGATGGCTGTGGCAGGGCTATAATGCTATCACCTCGTACAGACCGAAACTAAGCGACATAGGTGACAGCATGGTTTCACTCCCAGAGGAGCTCAATGTCTTTTATGCTCACCATGGAGGAACCTTCACAAACTCCCACAGGCCCCAATGACCGTGCGATTTCAGTCTCTGAGGCCGATGTGGGAGCATCCTTCAGGAGGATGAACCCATAGAAAGTGTCCAGCCTGGACAGCGTACCTGGTTGAGTGCTGAAGACCTGTGTTGATCAGCTGGCTGGAGTGCTCGTTGATATCTCTATTCCTCCCACTTCGACAATCTGAGGTATCCAGCTGCTTCAAGCAGGCTTCAATTATACCAGTACCGAAGAAGAACGTGGTGACGTGCCATCATCCAGGAGCACTTACATCCACTGTGATGAAGTGCTTTGAGAGGCTGGTGATGAAAGATATCAACTCCAGCCTGAGAAGCAGCATAGACCTGCTCCAATTTGCCTCCTGTCACAACAGATGCCCTTTCATTGGCTCTCCACTCAACCCTGGACAGTGAAGTTGCAGACATTAGGAAGCTCTTCGTTGGTTTCAGCTCGGCATTCAATAGTATCATTCCCTCAAAATTAATCAAAAAGTATTAAGACCTTGGCCGCAATATCTTCTTGTGCAACTGGTTTCTCGAGTTCCTCACTTGCAGACCCCAGTCAGTTCAGATTGGCCACAACATCTCCTCCACAAACTCCGCTAGCGTTATGAAGAAAGCACAGCAGCGCCTCTACTTCCTTAGAAGGTTGCGAAGATTCGGCATGACATCTAAAACTTTGACAAACTTGTATAGATGTACGGTGGAGAGGATATTGGCTAGTTGCATCTTGGCCTGGTATAGAAATACCAAAGCCTTTGATTGGAAAAGCCTGCAAAAAGTAGTGGATACAGCACGGTCCATCATGGGTGAAGCTCTTCCCACCACTGAGCACAGTGCTGTTGCAGGAAAGCAGCACCCATCATCAGGGACCCCCAGCATCCAGGCCCTGCCTCTTCTCACTGCTGCCATCAGGAAGGAGGTACAGGAGCCTCAGGACCCACATCACCAGGTTCCGGAACAGTTATTACCCCTCAACCAACAAGCTGCTGAACTAGAGGGGCTAACACTTCTCTGAACTTCACTTGCCCCATCACTGAACTGTTCCCACAACCTATGGATTCTCTTTCAAGGACTTTATCTCATATTCTTGATATTTATTCCTTATCTATCTATTTATTTATTTATCTATCCATCTATTTATTTATTTATTTATCTATCTATCTATTTATCTACCTATTTATTTATTTATCTATCAATTTATTTATTTATTTATTTATCTATCTATCTATCTATCTATTTATTTATTTATCTATCTATCTATTTATCTATCTATTTGTCTATTTATTTATTTGTGTATTTATTAATAGAGTTGGTGCGTGGCCTAGTGGATAAGGTATCGGTCTAGTAATCTGAAGGTCACTGGTTTGAGCCTCAGCTAAGGCAGCGTGTTGTGTCCTTGAGCAAGACACTTAACCACACATTGCTCTGCGACGTCACCGGTGCCAAGCTGTATTGACCCTTGCCCTTCTCTTGGACAACATTGGTGGCATGGAGAGGGGAGACTTGCAGCATGGGCAACTGCCAGTCTTCCATACAACCCTGCCCAGGCCCGCGCCCTGGAAACTGTCCAAGGCACAAATCCATGGTCTTGCAAGACTAACAGATGCCTATTTATTAATATTATTTGTTTTCTTTCTGTATTTGCAGTTTGTTGCATTTTGCATATTTATACGTACTGTGTTTTGCACCTTGACCCAGAGGAACACTGTTTTGTTTACTTATATACATGTGTATGGTTGAAAGACAATAACTTGAACTTGAACTGAAATTAAGCAGCCACCCATAAGCTCAAAATCACTGTATTAGTCACCCTCACAGTCTATTTTCTCTCAGGCTTTATTTGAAGTCTGTAAGTCTCTCTGCACAAACTCCAGTTACCACTCCTCAAGAAGTACTTCACAATTGTAACGATATTCTGAGCCAGGAAAGGCAACGGCTCTTTGGATTACCAAGGTTGACTAGTTATCAAGTAACAGATGGTCTGGTGAAGAGCAGGTACTAAGTACAGCCCACACCAGGTGAGGAAAACTGGTAGGTACTTCAAAAGTGCAACAAACACATGTAAATGAGATCCACTTTGCAATGAATGTACATTCATTTGTAAATGAGTTTTTATGTCTGTTTGATGTAAGAATAATAGAAAGCATATTAGTTAAGCCTCACAGGGTTTAGCCAATGTACCTTATCACAGAACTTATGTGTATTCAATGTCCTTGCATTGGGTGTGCCTGCAAACAGAAATAATAAGACCATAGGTCACAGGGGCAGAGTTAGGCCACTCGGCCCATCGAGTCTTGTCCACATTCCATCACGCTGGTTTATTACTCCCCTCAATCCCATTCTTGGTCTTCTCCCTGTGACCCTTTTGACACCCTGACTGATCAGGAACTTATCAACCTCCCTCAAATATAGAGATAGATTATTAATAGAAATAATGTATTTCACTAATTGATTCACTTATATTTTATCCAAGAGATACACTCGGTAGGCACTTTATTAAGTAGGTCCCTTATCTAATAAAGTGGCCTCTGAGTGTATGTCCATGGTCTTCTGCTGCTGGGCCCAACACTTCAAGGCTCAAGGTGTTGTGCGTTCAGAAATGCTTTTCTGCACACCATCGTTGTCACTTCTTTTATGTCTTTTACATCTGTTTTTGTCTTGACTGTGGTTCTGGAACCGCTGGAGCCTGTGTGCTGTAGTTTGGTGATCTGCTGTCTCTCTCCCGTCTCTGAGAGGATTCTGGGAGGCAGAGGCAGTGCATGGGAAACTCGTGGTGGGATGGGGCATGAGCTGATGTTCGACTCCATTTTGCTGATGAAAGCTTTCATTGTTTGCTGATTAAAGTGTATTAAAAAAGTGAGGTAGTGTCCAAGGGTTCAAAGTCCATTTAGGAATCAGATGGCAGAGGAAAAGAAGCTGTTCCTGAATCGCTGACTGTGTGCCTTCAGGCTTCTGTACCTCCTACCTAATGGTAACAGTGAGAAAGCTGAATGGTCTACTTCTGCACCTATTGTCTACTGTCTATAAAAGGGCATGCCCTGAGTGCTGGAGGCCCTTAATAATGGACGCTGCCTTTCTGAGTCACCGCTCCCTAAAGATGTCCTGGGTATTTTGTAGTCTGGTACTCAAGATGGAGCAGACTAAATTTTCAATGCTTTGTAGCTTCTTTTGGTTCTGTGCAGTAGCCGCCCCCCTCCCCACCCCATACCAGACAGTGATCCAGCTTATTTACTAGATAGGATCAAAACTGATAATTTGAAGAATTAATTGCCACGGATGGTTGTATAGGCCAAGACATTGGGTATATTTAAAGCGGAGGTTGATAATTCAGGGCATCAAAAGTTACAGGGAGAAGGCAGGAGAATGGGGTTGAGAGGGATAATAAATCAGCCATGATGAAATGGTGGAGCAGATTCGATGGGCTGAATGGCTTAATTCTGCTCCTATATCATATGGTCTTAAGTATCTATGCCTTTGTCTTTACTCTTAATTAACATTCCAGGTAAACTTTAACGAGGACAAAGAGTTCTAACAAAAAGTTATGAAGTAGTTAATGGGACTGAAAATGAATAAATCCCCAGGATATGGTGACTCACATTCCAAAGGCTTGAAAGCAATGGATGCTCTGGATATGCTCTTCCAAGATTCTAGCAATTGCAGCTGGAAAATCGCAAACACTGCCTCACTAGTTGAGAAGGGAGGGAGACAGAAAACAGAGCAATGCAGACCATCTCGCCCGAGAAGGGAAAGCAACAAACAATTAGGAGATTCTATTGCAGGAACTGAATGCAAAAGTGAAGTACTAGGGATACGGGGTAGGGCTACTGAGTTGTGGTAACGGACAGAACATAGCATTGTGGTTACGGGTTGATAGGCTGATTAGTCACATGGGTGTAATTGGACTGTGTTGTCTCTCAAAATAAAAATAAAATAGAAGTTTTGTTGCAATGATCATCACCCTGGTGAGACTTAGCATGCCCACAACTTAGTAACACTAACTGTATGTCTTGGGACTGTGGGAGGAAACTAGAGCACCCGGAGGAAACCCAAGCATTCACAGAGACAACTTACAAACTCCTCACAGACCACAGTGGGAATTGAACCCTGATCGCCAGCATTGAACTAACGTTATGCTGACCACTGTGCTACGCCGCTGCTGTGTGTATCGCATGTACTGCACATACTGCGTGTACATAAATTAATTAATGTAACAGACAGATGGCTTTGCAGTGGAGCTTAACAATTCTGACACAGACAGAAAAGGCTGGTTATCTGATATTGTTGAATTCACTACTGAATCCTCAGCACTGCAGCATGGCTGGGTTGAAGATGAGGTAGTAATCCCCAAGATGTACATGGGGCTTTGTTAGATGAAGGTTGGGGGACAACAGTAGGAGTGGGATGGAGAACTAAACTGCCAAGAAACTCAGGGTCATCCTTGCAGGCAGAGCAGAGGTCCTCTGCAATGCAGTTACCCAGTCCATGTTTGCTTACTCATAAGTAGAAAGACTACATAGCTAAATTTTAAATTAGATTAGATTTATTCATCACCTGTGCATCAAAACATGCAGTCAACTGGCGTCATTTGTGCTAACAGCCAACACAACCTGAAGGTGGGCTGTGGGCAGCCTGCAAGTGATGAGATCGATTCAGATTTAAGTTCTGACTTATTTATCAAAAAGGAGGTACAGGTCCAACACCACAAGGTTCAGGAAAAAAGTTATTTCTCCACACACATGAGACTCTTGAACCAAAGGGGATAACTTCAAACAGCTTCACTCACCCCAGCACTGAACTGGTTCCACAACCTCACTTTCAAGGGCTCTACAACACATGTTCCTGATATTTTTTGCTTGCTTATTTACTTATCTATCTATCTATCTATTAATTAATTAATTTATTTACTATCTTGTTTTTATTTCTATCTTGGTATTTGCATAGTCTGTTGTCTCTTATCTGCCTTTGTTGTGTGCGGTTTTTCATTGATTCTGTTTTGTCTCTTAGTATTTACTGTGTATGCCCTCAGGGTAATATACGGTGACATATATGTACTTTGATAACAGATTTACTTTGAACTTTGAATTTTGAAAGCATAGAGTGATTCCAGCACCAACATAGTTGCCCATCGTGCTCAGCAGAACCACACAGAACGTAGCCAATAACGAAACGCCGACAGCAAGACAAGCCCCATTCTTCCCAAAGTCCCACTCATCCATACACATGCACAATCTCGTAATCCCAGGACATCCTGTGACCACCAGCTCAGCTCGACGCCATCTTGACTGAGAAAGTGAGTGCCAAACTACACTAAATTGGAAGAACTGCTTTGGGATCTCAGTCTCGTAGGGTAGGAGGACAGGTCTTGTTTGGAGATCGAGCAGCCGGCAATCTACAGAGGCTGATCCAGCGGAGTTAGTGCATTGAGCGTCATTGCTTCAAGGCTGGTGACGTAATCCTCAGAGAGGACTCCAGGGAATAGTTCCAGCATACTTCCCGTTTGATGCGTGGAACTTTCTAAAAGCCTCTTTGGTTGTACCTTTCCACACTTCAGGTGGGACTCCTGGTTTTACATATGACGTGGGAAGTGGCCGAGTAATTCAGATTCACATTCAGTTTTGCTTATCACATCAAAACGCACGGTGAAATCCGCCATTTGTGTCAGCAATCAACACGCCTACGCTGGGGGTGTGGCCCACAAGTGTCACCACACATTCCGGTGCCGACGCGGCATGCCTGCTGCGTTCAGCAGGACGTCACCTAACACGGCAGAATGACAACAAGTTCCCCTTGTCTCTCTCCAGTCACACCCACAGTCAGCCCTCCAGCCATGGGATGGGCTTCCAGGCTCATAACGTTGTGAACTAAGAGAAGTTATCCATGGGCACTTTTTCTGAAGATTGTTACTCACTTGCCATGACTTTTTCTCTCGTTGAACTCTGTATGAAGGAGAGGCAGGAGCCACTCATATTGGGCAGCACCATGCTCTTTCTGAGCCCCTCTCTGTGTTCACTCCTGCACAGTAGCCCCTTGGCCAGGTTAATCTCTTGTGGCTTGACTGCCAGTGGCCTTGAGGCCCTTGGTTTGGCGACAGTCCGGCAGATGCATGGGTTGTGAGTGGTGGGCACATTCAGATCTTCTCAGAGTACACCCCACTTTCAATGACTCTACATCTCATATCCTCAATATTTATTGCTTATTTATTTATTATTATTATTTTTTTTTCGTTTTGTGTTTGCACAGTTTGTTGCCTTTTGCACCTCGTCTGTCCATCTTGTATGAGTTTTTTCATTGATTCTATAGTGTTTCCCTGTATTTACTCTGAATGTCTGCAAAAAAATGAATCTCAGGGCAGTGGTGGCATTCGTTAGTCTCGTGAGACCATGGATCTGCGCCTGGAAAGTCTTGGAGTGTCCTCTCCAGGGCGAAGGCCTGGGCAAGGTTGTATGGAAGACCGGCTGTTGCCCATGTTGCATCTCCCCTCTTCACGACACTGACGTTGCCCAAGGGAAGGGCAAGGGCCGATACAGCTTGGCACCAGTGTCGTCGCAGGAGTTGCCAGAATGAAGACAACGTCGGACTGCCTTAGGGACTCCAGCTCTGGATTTGTCGTCAGGGTTTACTCCCAAAGCCTTTCCCATGAGTGGGTATGGCCGCAAGGCAGCGGAGGTTTGAAATCAGAGTTTTCCCTCTTAGGCGGACTGCCTTCCCAGGCTGACGAGCTCCATCTACCTGAAGCACTGGTTTTAAGGCTCCAGGACCCGCCTTTGCCCCTTCTCCTGTCAGTAGAAACAGTTCCGCCGGGCTTGGAGGCCAAGCCACACCAGAAGGCCAGGAGTTGCACTTGGTTGTCAGAGGCTATTTGAGTTGCATGCTGTGAGGAGCACTTTCCAGTAGTGGGCGCTTGTCCCCACTACCACCTCAGGGTAGTACATGCTGACATATACAGCGAATTCCTATTAATTGGGCCATTGGTTAATTGGGGCAGCCGCTTATTTAAGACAACTCTGAGAGAACAAAAACATATTGAGAAATAGCCAGGGTTCCTTTTGTTCATTTGGGACACTATGCTGCTGAATTGTGACAATAGACTCCTGCTAAACGGTGGTGAACTTGTGTGGCTGTTGGACACTACACTGTGCTTAGAGAGGACAGCTTTTAAATAGTGCCAGTTGTGTGTGTTTGTGTTGAGAAAGGAGTGACATTTGTCGCTGAAAGTTGGTGAGAAACAAGCAGCAAGACAATTCAGAACTGCTTTGCTCACTGCATTTTCAAACATTCAGACTTGCAGACGCCAGAAACAGCCGGGATTGAAAATGAAACAATTTCACTACTTCAACAATTTAAGAACTGTGAGGAATTTGAAGCTATCAACAACCATCTTGACTGTTACTTTGGGTCACCACCGGACACTCAGCTCTCACCTCTGGCTGCTAGTAGCTGTCTGTGTACAACAGCGGACACACCCCGGTACACCGCTTTGACAGGTGGGCAAATCCAGGTGAGGGGAGGCAGTGGCCCTCGTACCCATGCCTGTCCTAGTATGCAAAGTCAGCTCCAGTGGTCTGGGTGGAAGAGGTGGGCCGTGAAAGGCAGTACTTCAAAGCTCTGTGGAGAACGAAGGCGCGATGGGGCACAGAAGAATTCATGGTCATCCACTGCAACAAGAGACTACCCCACTTCTGATGTCTAGTCTTCCGAGGTTGAGAGAGTGGCACTATCCCAGTGTAATGGCTTTTCCTCTTTAAAAACTCTCCCATACAGGTTTCCTGTCGTTGTTGGATAAGACAGACAGCCACCAGTAGTACTGATCGTGTTCTAATTTGTTCTGTATTTCATTTCAATACATAATTTGTTATTCAATTAAATGGTAGTGTGCCAATGGTAGTGACCTTTGTCACTATTTCCATGAAACTTTGTCTGATTGGGGCAGCCACTTAGTTGGGCCAAAACGTTCTGGTCTCGATGAGTCTCAGTTAACCAGAATCCACCCAATGTACTTTGATAATAAATCTACTTCGAACTTTGGTCCTGATGACTTTTGGCAGCTGAGGTGGCACAGTTTTTAAATGTTCTCGGTAATCAGAAGCATTTAAAAATAGTTGCCATGATTTAAAAATTAAAAAAGAAAATTGAAGATTATTTTCACATCTCAGCACATCATGGGAACCAGCCTCCCCTCTATGAACGTTTTCCCTTACTGCCTCCGTAAAGCAGTCAGCATAAATAAAGAACACCAGCCAACCTCTCTTCCCCCCCCCACCCCCCACTTCCATCGTCAGAAGATACAAAAACGTAACATGTAGCACCAGGCTCAAGAACAGTAATTATCCTGCTGTAATTAGACGATTAACTGGTTCCCTGCTCTGATAAAATGGACCCTTGACCTCACTAACTACCTCATACTCATTTGAGGGTAGCCTCAAATCTGATGGTTTGAGCATTGATTCCTCTAACTTCTGGTACTTGTGTTAATTACTGCCCCTTCTCTCTGCTTCCTTTCTGACCCCTTTTCCTTCTCCTCACCTGTCATGATCTCGCTCCAGTGCCCCTCTGCCTTCTCTTTTCCTGTGGTTCACTCTCTTCTCCTATCAGATTCCTTCTTCTTCTAACCCCTCTATCACTATTCCCAGCTTCTCACTTCACCCCCCTCCTTCCCCTCTCCCGCTCACCTGGACTCACCTATCACCTGCCACCTTGTACTCCTTTCCCTCCCCTTTCCAGTCCTGATGAAAGGTCTCAGCCCAAAACGTCAACTGTTTATTCCCCTCCATAGATGCTGCCTGACCTTCTGAGTTCCTCCAGCATTTTACGTGTGTTGCTCTGGATTTCCAGCATCTACAGAATCTCTCGTGTTTATATTTTTCCTTTCTGTTTCCTCCTCCTGTTGTGGTGGCCTCTTGAATAGTAAAGGCTGATCAACACCTCCAACCACCAACTCACCTCTCCACATCCCAAACACCACGACTTTGACATTTCCTGTCAGAGTCACCTTATGTAGTGCTGAGCATCACTTTATATACTGTCCATATGATCAATCTATGTATGTAAGCTAACTTATGTATTTATATTTATTGTGATCTTTATTTGTTTGTTTGATATGTGTCTTGTATGATGTGGGCAATCATGACCATGATTGTTCTTGGTAATTTCTCTACCGAAATGCAGTGTCTTTACAAGACGGGTGACCTCAGCCGTTATCAATACTCTTCAGAGATTGTCTACCTGTCGTCAGTGGCCACATAACCAGGAGATGTGATACGCACCAGCTGCTTATAAGACCATCCACCACCTGCACCCATGGCTTTGAGTGACCCTGATCGGGGGGGGGGGGGGTTGAGGGTTGCTAAGCAGTTGCTACACCTTGCCCAAGGGTGACCTGTCGGCCAGCTGAGGGAAGGAGCTCCTTACACCTCCTTTATTACAGACGCATCTCCATCCCACCCTCCATGTTTTTTTTGTTATTATATTTTATTCCTTATTGTGTTTTTTTTTCCGTGCTGCATCAGACCCAGAGTAACAATTATTCCGTTGTCCTTCACACTTGTGCAGATGGAAACTACACTGAATCTCGAAGCATTAAGCAGACCCCTTTGTCACTGAGAACCTTCCTGTGGCCAAGAATGTAACATAAATTTCACTTTAACACTCTCAACCAGGAAACATTTTGTACCCAAAACCTCCCGCTGCAGAAAGAAACACCTTCTGTGCCAAGTTTTTTTAAAGAAGAGGTGCCATTAATTATGTCTCCAGTGGACCCTCTCCATTGTTCACGGACTGCTATTAGTTTCTGGTTACAGAGACTTTGTTAACAACCCACTTCATTTATAAACCACAGGCATCTGAAACAGCCTTCCTTACAGCACCGTTGCCAAACCTGCCACATTTATAATGCAAGTCTGACCTGCAAAGCCCAATGGTAAGGAAATCGAATATCGTCGGGGTGCCTGAGCATTTTGAGTAGTAACATTGTTTGCAGCCAGGGAGGAAGCGAGGTGTCTGACAAACTTTCATCCAGAGGGAAATCGTGCACTGTCAGGAGAGGTTACATTCATTCATGCATTTGCCTTCCAAAGTGCTTTTTTTTCTGGTAAAAAAAATAAACAGAATACATGTTATTCTCTTATAAGCACGTTTACGAGGAGGCCAGACGTATTCATCTATAAAAGGAGCATTATACACAAATGAGGAACTTTGAAACAGGAACACAAAAAGATTCTGCAGTTGCTGGAAGTCCAGAGTAACAGAAAGAAAATGCTGGAGGAACTCAGCAGGTCAGGCAGCATCTACGGAGAGGAATAAAGAGTTGATGTTTCGAGCCAAGACCTTTCCTTCAGCATTTTGCATGTGTTTCTCTTAATTTTCTGATCTATCAGTACTTTCAGAATCAGAATCAGCTTTATTATTACTGACATATGTCGTGAAATTTGTTGTTTTGCGACATGTCAGTGATAATATAATTGATTCTGAATCTGATCAGATCTTTCAGTTTTACATGAGTTAGCAATCATTTTACCTCATGTGAAAGCATTGCTAATGTTGATGGATGAAAGTAACTCTGGAGACTCTTGTATGTGAAAATCCCAGGAGATCAGCAGTTTCCGAGATACTCAAACCACCCTGTCTGGCACCAACAATCATTCTACGGGTCAGAGTT